>NC_081425.1:27038599-27347299 GCF_949786415.1 Peromyscus eremicus | reverse complement strand
CCTCTGATCTTCAGGTAAATTTTATCAGGGTGCATAATATATCACCATATTATATGTATGTATATACACATATATACTTAAGTCTTACTTCATACAAAACCTTGCATTGGGGAATTCTCACTTAAAATCAGTAAAAATGTTTTTCAGGGATAGAAAAATAGATAATAACATAAAGTATATCTCAAGAAGAATAACTGTCCACAGGAATCAAACTTATCAAGTAGAATTTTATATAATGCTATCTATTTAAAATGTAACTTGCTTATTATGTTACATTATTAAAACATATTTTTGGCTAAGATTTGTTTAAGATTCTATTATTTAAGATTCTATGTATTTGACATTTTGTCTATCAATTTACCAGTCATCGTTGTATGTTCACATCTATTTCTCCTTATTCATCTGTTCATAAAATATATATACAAAATTTTCTTCCTCTTCATGAATTCAGAAAATAATGCGCTTACAGATGTTTCTTTAATATCTCAGTACCACCACTGGATAACAGTTTTGACTTTGCCTAGTATTCGGAATCTGTGGATTAGTCACTGAAAGCTTACAGCTCACTTTGTGGACTCTTTTAGTTCCGTAAATGGAGTTTTTTTTCTAGTTCTTCCTTCTTTGGCTATACATTAATTTTTATTTTCCTTCCTCCCATCATTTTACATTAGTACTGTTCTTTTCCTTGATTTTGGTGATTGATTATTCTTGAACAGCATCTGTAGCTCCCAAGCTCACCATTTTCAGCTTTATCTAGAGAATATCAATTCTGATTAGAAAGCAGAAGTGTGAGCAACATGAAACCATGTCTTCTTATTATTTGCACAATTTTCCTGTAGTGGTATCACTTAAGGACAAGCTCAGGTAGGATTCTCTCTCTCCCGGTAACTATCAATTCTCAGTAGTTCCTGAAGGAACTTTGTGCTCACCTCTTCTATCCATGTAGAGATTTTGTCTGCTTTGAACGTGGGCAGGCCTTATTAATGTTTACATCACTGATGTAGTCATCCACCATCTTTGCAGTAGATGTTGATTAAAATAGAGACTCAAAACTATGCAGAGAATAAGAGAGTGCAGAATGATCAGCCTTCAGTTGGACATCTATATCACACTTTCTACTTTCAAGGCTTGGGATCCATTGTGGAAGAGGAAGAGGAAGAAAGAGTGTACAACAAAAGTCAGTGTATGAATATAAGGATACAGTGCCTTCTGGACACAGCAGGGCTGTTGCACATATGAATTCACAATGCCTATGAGAGTTAGGACTTATGCAAGCAGAATCTAGACCAATTGAAATTGCAGGATGAAGAGTGGAGATAGGCACAAAGTTCTACCCATAGCTGAGAAATTGATAGCTGCTGGGAGATAGGGAGTCAGCTTAATTTATGATTGTAGCCTCTGGTAATTGGACCATATCCCATAGAAGAAAAGACCCTTATACAAGGATTTATGGATAACACGAAGAGAAATTGATGGGGAAAGAAAATGACACAAATTTGAAGAGGGCTGGTGTGTCTTGAAGATGTGAGGGAGGAGTGAACATGATGAAAATACATTGAAATTCTCAAAAAGTTTTAATAGGATGCACATTAACAGAAGCAAAGCTCAGTACTCACAAAATAAAAGGCAGACATTGAGAACAATGTTCTTTAATGAGAAAACCCATTTTTGGACTTTGCTTCTGACTATGAGATCATAAAAATCATTCTGCTTCCCAGAAAACCTTAGGGCGCTATGAAATTGCTTTCCCACTTATTCTACACATAGCCTATTTGTCCACCAGTTTTCACCTATATATTAGCATATGGTGAAAATAGCAAATAGAATGAGTGAATATTAACATGAGATACATTCTAAAGGTCAGGATTAACTTCCGTCTTTCAGTTTTATAATGGAGAGTGTTATAAGTGACTGTTCAGTGCATCTGAGTTCAGGTGCCTCATTTTTATCAAGTATTTGTCATCCCCTAAATTCTTACCTCATACTTATCTCTTTGACTTGTCAACTGATTTGTAAAAGAGAATGGTACTTATGCTGAACTTAGTAAATTGAAAAGTTGTTTAATGGTTCAAAACCCCTCACAGATGACTGGATTGAGGATAGCACACTCATTATTATTTATAACTCTATTTCCAGGTCTGTATAAGTCAGTTCATTGAAACCACTGAAAGAGCTTCCCCCGCCCAACAGTTTTATGAAGCAAAATGTACATGCTAACTTGGGGAGTCAGACTCCTGTAAATGAAAGAGAGCCAATGTTTTAAAATAAAAGATTGTGTAAAACACAAGTAATTGAGGATTGTTTACTCTAATTGAAAATGTGTTGTTTATACATCTGTAATTTTAAGAATTCTATAACTTTAAAAAAACGTGACCTTTTATGACAATGATTATCTGTAATGTCTGTGGGTTTTTTCCCTTAAACCTTTCATATACATTAAATATAATCTTCAGAAATGTCAGGGAGTACAAGAGTTAGAGTGCAACAGTCAGGGATAGGTTTATGTTTTTAAACTAATTGGTGTGTGTGTGTGTGTGTGTGTGTGTGTGTGTGTGTGTGTGTGTGTGTATGTGTGTGAGTGTGTGTGTGTGTGCGTATGTGTGTGTCTGTCTTTGCATCTGTGTGCATCTGTGTGTGTGAGTGTTATGTGCTTGTGTGGATCTAGGCACATACATGCTTAAACACTGATGTGGAAGCCAGAGGACAAATTCCTGGAGTTGATTTTCTCTTTTCCCTTTATGGAGACAGAACATGTCTTATATCTATCTTCCTATGTGCTCCAGCATAGTAGGACAGGCCCATAGGGTCAAAGAAATTGGCTCTAACCAGTTGCCAAGGCATGCACATAACATACTTCCTTGTGAGTCCACCTGAAGTCTGCCTGAGGACCTAGCAACAGGTGCTGTCAGAGTTCCAGATCAGGATTAGCCAATGAGGGACAAACATACAATGCCACCAGATTGGGAGGCAGCTTGGATGCTGGGAGGAGGGTATATAAGGCCTTTTCCATTATTGAATAAAGAAGTTTGATGTTTGCCTTCAACGGACTCCTGGTGTCAGTCCGAGCCTTCTCACCCTCTCCCTAGAGGGAGTGGTTAGGCTCCAACAACACCTGCCCCCAAAAAAATCTGTCAAAGAAAATGTAGCTGTCAGTTTGGGCCCCCCTGAAATCTGTCAAGGAGAATACAGATGTCAGTTTGGGCTCTGTGGAATCTGTCAAGGAGAACACAGCTGTCAGTTTGGGCCCCAATATATCTGTCAAGGAGAATGTAGCTGTCAGTTTGGGCCCTGAAATGTCTGTCAAGGAGAATGCAGCTGTCAGATTGGGCCCCGGAATACCTGTCAAGGAGAAGGAGTTGTTATTAATTCATGTGCTGCTGCGCCCTCTGCTCCACCATCACCGTGGGTGACTATGCCTCCACATCAATATTCTTGGGGTGACCTACCCCAGTACCCACCTGCCTCAGGAGGCGGCTACTCTCAGTAGTACCAGGCATCTTACAACCCTCACAGCCTGCACCACCATAGGCCATAAAAGATTTCTCAGTCAATGTGGGCCCAAATGCGGATGCCTAGTACTGGGTTCCCACCACCATAGCTGAACACTCCTTCATCCAGAAGGCAGCCAATGAGTCAGGCCCAGGTTCCCCCTACTTTCAGCATATCCTTGCTCAATGGCCCATGCAGTAACAAACTTATTTTGATTGGTACCATTTGCTTAAAGCTGTGTTGGACTCTACAGTCTTTCTCCATTGGAGATCAGCCTATGATGATCAGGCAGAATCCCAGGCCCAGAGGAACATCTTATTTAACATCCCAGTGACCTATGATGTGCTCACAGGGAATGGGGGATACAGTCCATTCAGATTGGCTTGAATGCCGATTTTCAACAGGTTTCAGACCTGGCCCTAAAGGCACTCTAAAAGGCTCAGCCTGGCCTACAAGCACTGGGCATCTCTGCCAAAGAACATGCCCTGGTGAGATGGAGAGATCCTATCTCTCTTCAGTGGCAGCCTCCAGCCCCATTGCTAACTCATGGGAGAGGGTATGCTTATGTTTTTCCTCAGAGTGCCACTACTCTGGTGCCAGCAAGAGATGTGTGCTTAGCCACACATCAGCCTGCTTCCATCAAGGAGGAAATAACCCCGGATGGGTAATTTATCTACTCCCCTTTCTTGTTCTCATTGACTCTCTAAAGGCTGAGGACTTGTGGACTTCCTCATTTTGGCCTTTGACTCTTTATTTTTTGAGGTTTTGCATGATATAAAAAGGTTGTTTGATCCCTCTTGGATTTTCACTAATGTTTCATTGGCAGGGTTTCACTTTTAATCTTTCTCCTTTTTTAAGTGTCTCCTACAGCACAGCCAGCAACAATGGGCAGCCACTTAGGTCACTCTACAGGTGTCAGTGGCTCTTACACATCCAACTCATAGCCCTCCACAGGACGTTATGCATGGCTGGCTTTCTGAAATTCAAAAGGCTACTGCCTGACCCTCCCTACCCAGGATGACACCTCAGGAATGGAGGCTCTTCTAGGGCTGATAGTCGATGATGGGTAAGAGCTGATTTGGCAAGCCAACCTAAGACAGGCACAGTCCAGTTGCTTAGCCCCCCTGAGGTGGGATCCGACTCCCACTGAGCTTCCACATAATAAAATAAAAGGGTGGATATGTAATAGGACAGGACTATAGGGTTGAGGAAATTGGCTCAAACCAGTTGCCAAGGCATGCATATGACATACTTCCTTATGAATCAACTTGAAGTCTGCCTGAGGGCCTAGCAACAGGCACTGTCAGAGTTCTTGATCACTATCAGAGTTCCTGATCATGCCCAGCCAATGAGAGATGGCCACACAATGCCACCAGATAGGGTGCTTGGAGTAAGTTATATAAAGCCTTTTTCATTATTGAATAAAGGAGTTTGTTTTTTGTCTTCAACTGACTCCTGGTGTCTGTGCCACTGATGCCAAGCCTTGTCACCCTCTCCTCTGAGGGAGTTGTTAGGATCCAGCAACACTCCAGGATAGACATCCTCAAGCAACTGGCCATTCTTTATGTCCCCTTTTCTCATCTCTCTCCAAGACTGCACACCACTATGACTTTACTTTTTGAATGGGTTTGAGAAACTAAATTTAGATTCTCAAACTTGTTGAGAAAGCATGTAGTTAATTCACTCAATAGTCTAACTAAATCAAAGTTTGTTTTCTATTTATTTATTAAGGCAATTGGGGGCTGAAGAGCTGGCTCAGCAGTTAAGAGCACTTACTGCTCTTCTAGAAAACCAAGTTTAATTCCAAACATCCAGAACAGGTAGCTTACTACTACCAGCAACTCAAGCTCCTAGGGATCTATTGCTCTCCTTTGACTTTTGAGAGCACTCAGGTACAAGTGGCAAATACACACACACACACACACACACACACACACACACACACACACACACACAAAGAAACATGCACACACAGATATGCACAAACAGATATTCACACGCACACATCATATGTATTAAAATATTAATAAATAAGAAAATTTCTTGACATTTGATAATGTAGTTGATGGTTTAAATATACATAATGATTTTAATTGTAATTAATTATTCAATTAAGTCTTTAAAGCCTGAAGCTATACTGAAGAAAATGATGGGTTCTATGTTTATTAATATGGAAGCTATAATCACTCATAAGAACTTAATGAATGACAATTACACGATTACAGTTGAAAGCATTTATAAATAATTATATGTTACTTAATTTTTAGGGAAAATTTTTAATCATATTCCACCAAATTAAAATTTAGTTTAGTTAATGTAATTTTGTTTCCTATTTGACATGCAGCTTGACTATCATTTCTACTCCAAATACCGAGATTACATGTATACTTCAACATGTGTCAAATGTAATGATATAAATTCAAAGAATGAGTGGATTTTAAAATTATTTTAAATCTTACTTGTATAGACTTTAACATATTGTTTAAGAATTAGTATCTCCACAGACCCAGAGAGGGTAATTGGTAAGGAGGGCTCAAGGGGGGATTCAAGGGGGATCTCCCTGGGAAGGGAAAATAGAGTAGATTTTGCAGGTAGACTGGGGCCAGGTCGGGATGGAAACAGGAGTGATCAGGTAGAGGTTGAGGGGAGGGATAGAGGGAGAGATTACTTTGAGAGATGACTATAATTGGGGTGCATTAGGGGAGTGATGTGGAAATCTAGTTCAATTGGAACTCCCTGGAATCAATGAGAGTGAACTAGTGAAGTTTCCCAGTAATGAGGCATATAGAGCCTCAACCAGCCATCCTTCCATAACCAAGCAAGGCTTCCATCTGTGGGACTGGGACAGCTACTCAGCCACAAAACCTTCAACCTATAATCTACCCTTCCTGCAAGATATGCTGGTGTAAATGGAGGCACAGAACTTATGGGAGTGGCCGACCAATGACTTTCTGAATTTGAGACCCATGCCAAGAAAAGAAGGCCATGCTTCCTCTACCATGATGGCCAATAATTAGATTCTTGATAGCCTACAGATCCAGGATAGAGCCAACTGAAACTGAAAAAAAAAATCAGTGAAGTGATGACTACTGATGTTCTGCTGTACTTGTAGATCTGTGCTTAGTCCAGTTGATATCAGAAAGGAGTTATACAGAAACTGATAAGAGCAGATGCAGAGATCCAGAGACAAACATTAGGGGGAGCCAGTGGAACCCCACAGAAGAGGGATCGGAGGGATTTTAGGAACTAGAGATTTCATGGAAACCAAGAAATCATGGCCCACAGAATCAACTAAGTGGGGCAGGATCATGGGGTTCACAGAGATGAAAGGAGAATGATGGAGCCTGCATGGCTCTACCCTAGGTCCTCTGCACATATATTATCATTGTGTAGCTTGGTGTTCTTGTGGGACTCCTAACAGTGAGAAAGGGAGTGTCTCTATGATAGTTTGAATATCATTGTTCTGCGCAATCTTATAGGGAGTGGAACTATTAGGAGTTGTGGCTTTGTTGGAGTAGGTATGGCCTGGTTGGAGAAAGTGTGTCACTGTGGGGGTGGGCTTTGAGGTTTCCTCTGTTCAGGATAACACCCAGTGTGTCAGTCAATTTCCTCTGGCCTGCATATCAAGATGGATCCAGCACCATCTCTACATTTATTCCACCATGCACCCACCATGATGATAAGCGACTGAACCTCTGGAAGTGTAAGGGAGCCACCCCAATTAAAGGTTTTCCTTGTAATAGTAGCTGAACCCTAACTAAGATAGTCCCTGACTCATTTGCAGCTCTTAGGACCCTTTTTTCCTAACTGTATTACCTAGTCCAGTTTTGATATGAGTATTTGTGCCTAGTCTTATTGTAACATTTTTTTTTATGATGTGTTCAATTGATATTCCTGGATGCCTGCTCTTTACTGAGGGGAAATGGAGGAAGAGTGGATCTGGAGGAGAGGAGGCAGGGAAGAGTGAAGAGAAGGGAAACTTTAGTGAAGATATATGAGAGAAGGATTTCTAAAAAGAGAGAGAGAAAGAATGAGCATTTCAAAATCTGTTTCAAATATTTTAGTATTTTAATTACCTGAAGTTATAAATTTGAATCTGTTTCCACTCTTTCTATGTCAACTGCAATCTGATAATAGCAAATCTGGAGTTATTGTTATTAATTTCAAATTAATCACATGGGGTTATCTTCTCCTATTTCAGAACTGAAGTACAAAATTGATGTCTATATATAGGAATCACTAAATGAGTATATATTAGAAAATGCAATCACATATTTTTCCTTTACGGATTATTGTCTGCAATATGTTTTATTATTTTTGTTAGCATATAAAACACTAGTTTTCCTTATGATATTGCCATTGACCTAAGACATTTTAATTTTCTCTACCTCTTCTCCCCCATCACTGTCCTTCCCATCCCCTTTATCCCTTTATAGTTCCTTTCTTCTCTAAGTAATCTCCACTTCTTCTTTTATGTCTCATGAATAACACTAATTTTTTTAAGAATTTTTATTTGACAACATTTATCCAGTAAAAATTTGAAAATATGGCAAAGTTATAAATAAATGTTTTACTTTTTGACTATTCTTTAAATAACATCTTTTATTTGGGCAACCTGTAACTATTGTCCATTTAGTTATAATAAAATGGTGCATTCCTAACACTTTTGATACTCATTAATGTTCTTGCTCTTTTGATACCCAGTTTAGTTTATATAAATGAGAACACTGCTGGCATTAGGTTGTGAACAATCAATACACTAGGGACTATAATGGAAGGAATATGCTGAGGAAGGAATTTCATAAGCTTCAGACCAGCCTGGACTACATGAGTTTTCCAGGCTAAGCTCTTGAAACACTGACCAACTGACTATCTAAGAAAGAAAGTGAATGTAACCCATTTACACATGTCTTTTGCCCACAGATTCTATTGGAAGTTCTGTCAGTGGGGGATACTGGTCCATCCTTGAAGGTTTTGTTGCCTCACTTAGGTATACTCTCTCTCCAGGTCCCTGCCATCTATGTGGCTTTCTGTCACCTGCCCTTTCCACTCTGTGGCTAGTGTCCCATATTTAACATTAGCTGTTCCTGTTTCCAGGAAGCCTAGATATGAACCCTGGGGTTGGGATGGAAGCAACTGCTTTCCATCATGGTATAGGGCTGCTTCTGTGTTCTTTCGAGTTAGTATTTTTTTTTAAACCTTCCTTATTTAAACTTGTTATAGAAAATTTTCTTTTATTGCAAACATTCCCTGTTGATAATTAAATCTGCATGTATGCCCATGCTTAAGCTTTATTTCTTACTCAATATACAATGCTAAATCTGCCCCATGCAGAGGCATTTTCTGGTCATTTATTTATGTTAATTTTGTAGGCTGCAGAAATGCTTCAGTCAGCAAAGTGTTTGCAGCACAATTTGAAGACCACATTTGGATATTCAACACCCGTGTAAAAATAAATGGTATGATCCTGCCATCTGTAACACTACAGAGGGAGAGGCATAGAAATGAGGTCCCTAGAGCTCACTGACTAGCAAAGGGGCAGTTGTTGACCTCCAAATTCACTGAGAGACCCTGTCCCAATAAGTAAGGTAGAGAAAAATGGAGGTAAATACCTAAAGTCAACCTCTGTATTTCACACATATGCACACACTTGTACTGACAAATGTACATATATTGCATCACACACATTCACATGCTCACAAATGTACATGCATGTACATGCACATATACAAAGTCATTTTAAGAAACAATTCATCTTTCCAGAATCCTAACAGAGCACTCTAATGGACTTTGGCTTATGACAAATGTTTCCACATTTCTCTTAGATTTCTAAAAAAAACAGTGTATCCTATTTTAATTTAATCATACCCTGCACAATATATATGATTAAATATTAAATTCCCTTTAAAGTTTAATTGAAAAAAGTAATTGGTCTTGCACTGTGTGGCCTCTTGCTAAGTGCTATCTATAATATTTTAATATGCACAGAAATGCTTTTTATACAATTTAACTTTTAAGTTAATTTGCATTTCCTGGACTGAATTTTGTTTTGATGATTTACTACACTATAAAAATGTATTTTTCAACATAGTCAGGTTTTAAAATTTATTTGTAATGGTACTAGAGATAGACTCCTTGCTATCCTTCAAATCCATGGCATCTTTTTCATCATTAATTTTCATTTTATCAATATGCATATACATATGTTCCCTTTTCCATATTGCCTTTATATTGACACTTGAAACAAGTGTGGTCTTTGCATTTTGTCATTTGACTATGGTAGCTGGTATCAATGGAATATAGGAAGAATACTTCTATATTCTCCACATACTCAAAAATTTCAGTGCAACTAGAGAAAATTGAGAATTGGAGAAAAATTAAATCAATGAGTAAGCTTGGGGTAATTATGTAAGACTTTTAGTCTCTATTAAGCTTGAGATCAATTGATTAGCAGCATGAACTTTTTTTCAGATTTATCTGTGGAAAGTCTTGGTTGTTTAAGATATAGTAGGATCAAACACTAATAGGTAAAGGCCTTTGCTTTGTGCAATGGGAAAAGGGTCATGATGTGTCCCAAGAAAGGGTGGTAAGAAAGCAAAACCAAGGAATCACATTTAGAATAAGTTGCATGGTAGAGCAAAACAGACTCCTGAAGTGACTGAGGGCTCAGTAACATGCCAGAATTGGGAGAATTCTGAGATTTATACATGAGAAACTAGATGATTGGTCAGATCTTTAATAGAATGAAAATAGAAGTCTTTTTTTTTTTTTTGGTTTTTCGAGACAGGGTTTCTTTGTGTAGCTTTGCGCCTTTCCTGGAACTCACTCTGTAGTCCAGGCAAAAATAAAAGTCTTAGGAGGTTGAAATACCCCATTTTGGGTGCACGAAATTCCAGATGGTTAATGGTGGCAGAGATGAAGTTTTAGTAGTTAAATGGACATAATCACCTATCTTTAAGAAATCTTAGAAGCAGAGATCAAAATTCAGAATTTATGGGTGGCATGAATATAGGATTCAGAAACAGAAATAAATGCTATTCTCTATGCATGAACTGGGGATGGGGTCTGAGGCATTGTAATATGGTGATATTTTATTTGTATTAAAATGTTATTTGTATGTTAATAAATAAAGTTGCCCGGGGGTCAGAGCTATTAGCAAGCCATAGGAAAGCAGGGCAGTGGTGGCATACGCTTGTAATTTCAGCACTTGGTAGGTAGAGCTGGGTAAGGCTCTGTGTGTTCAGGGATACAGCCAGTATTGGATACACATGCCTTTAATCTCAATACCAATCATGGAAAACCCGGAGGCCTATACAGACAGGCCGTGACGAGGCGGTCATGTGGTTGGGTTTACAACCAATGAGAAGGCAGAACAGGGACTCTATATAAAGAATTTAACACAGGGGTAGTGAGTTCGGAGAGGTAGGACCACTGCAGGAGGAAGGGTAAGGTTTTAGCTCTTAGCTCTGACCTCTTGGCTTTCTTCTTTGCATTGGTTCTGTGTTTCTTATTTAATAAGAAGGTTGGTTACATCTACATTGCAACCTCAGAATTAGAAAGCCTTAGCACTGGTAATTAATCAATTATGAAAAACAAAACCAAAAACTGCTGAGAATCCTTGAAAGATGTCATTGAGATTATTTGGGTCCTAATTTTGAAAATCATGTGTTTCATTTCCCTTTGTAAAAAAATAAGATGTAAAATACATTAGACAGTGACTGCAAATAAAGATGTGGATAGTTACATGGTTATGAGTAAGTACCCTTTGAAGGTAAAATTAAAGAAAACACAAATTGCACGTGTGGAATTTACTCTGTGTGTCTTCCCTTGCAATTTATGAATTCTGTTCTTTTTTTTTTTTTTTTTTTTTTTTTTTTTTTTTTTGCTCTTTGTCACTTTCTTGGCATTTCCTTAGGATTTTTACTTCATGTGATTGCTAGAATATGAATCCAGGTCCTCTGAAAGAGTAATGATCTTTTATCAGTAAGCCACCTCTCTAGACCCTAGAACCTCATTTTCAAGCCACTAATCAAAATCTTCTCTAAAATGAGCCTCTGTACATATGTTTCAATGTTTGCATGGTACTGAGAGTCAAATTAAAGACCTTGGGAATGTGGGGTGGTGCTGTGCCATGACCTAGGCTTCCAGCGCTATTTGAACTTTTAAATGTACATGGCATGAATGCATATTTTTGTGCATATTGTAAAGTTGTGTTCTATGAAAGCAAATAAAATCAGTTGAAAAATTGTTCCAGGATATCAAGGTATACTTTTTAATTACAAACCGAACTGATCACTCATTTTATTTCAGAAAAGATTATAATACAAAAATAAAAGAGACTTCTCTTTGTCTCACAATCATATATTCAGCAAAATGCCTTAAATTTCCATATTCTTGTAATTTTGTTAAAATTTTAAACTTTAGTGTATTCAAGAAAATAATGAAAACAGCTCTATGTAACTGTTAACTTACTTGCAATCAATGTATTCGTTCTCAAAAGATAACTCAATTATCTGTTTCTTTCATTCTGCCATTTCTTATGATCTTTCTTATTGTTCAGTAAAATAATTGAATTTATTTCAAAAAAGCTATTGCATTTTCACATCACATAAAATAGACATTGCAGTTTTGGAGACCTTCTATGTCTTTTTTGGCTTCTGAAACTTATTTAGTCTATTATTGTTCTTGTTTAAAAGCCATATTGTCTCCAGGAAGCTTGCATTCTCATTATATTCTCCATGCCAAATTACTATAACATACTTCATAATGGCATGGGTTCATTCATAATTAATAAAGAATATCAGAATGGATTTTCTTTTGTGCACATAAAAACTGACTAAACACAGAAGCATCCAATACACTTAGCAATACAAAAACTTGAAAACATAGAATATAAGAAAATATTTTGTTTTATGGCCAATTGTCTTATGAATATAGAAGAATATTGTTAGTATAACTAACCCATTTTTGTCACTAATCAGTCTTCCATTAATCTTTTTTTTTTTTTTTTCAAGACAGGATTTCTCTGTGTAGCTTTGTGCCTTTCCTGGAACTCGCTTTGTAGACTAGGCTGGCCTCGAACTCAAACTCACAGAGGTCTGCCTAGCTCTGCCTCCTGTGTGCTAGGATTAAATGTGTGCGCCACCACCGCCCAGGCAATTAATCTTTCTTTATTTGTGAAATATATGTAAATGATTTTATTAGTGTATGTGCATGTGCATGTATGTGTGTGTTTATGTGTGTGTATGTGTGTGTGTGTGTGTGTGTGTGTGTTATACTTTGTTTTGAAATAGGGTCTACTCTGTAGCCCTTGTTGGTTTCAGTCTCATTTTCTATGATTACAGATTATGCCACCAAGTACACTGTATGACTGCTTTTTTTATTCTGCATTTGTTTTATTATTTTTTAATTTATTCTTCTTTCATACATTACATGCTAAGCACAATTTCCCCTCCATCCACTTCTATTCCCTCTCAACCTCTCCCCAAGATCCCTTCCTCTTCTTTCTCCCTTCAGAAAACAGTCAGCCTCCTAGGAATATCAAACTAACACAGCATAAGACTAGGCACAGACCCTCATATCAAGGATGGACAAGCCAATCTACTAGGAGTAAATGGGACCCAAGTGCAGGCAAAAGAGTTAGAGACTATATATAGTTAAGAGTCCCACAAGAACACCAAGGTACACAACCTATATGTAGAGGACCTAGCTCAGACTCGTACAGTGTCTGTGATTGTCTCTTCAGTCTTTTGAGCCCTTATGAGTACTGCATAGAATTTTTTTTTTAATTTTTTTTTTAATTTTTATTTTGCAATACAATTCAGTACTACATATCAGCCACAGATTCCCTTGTTCTCCCCCCTCCCGCCCCCCTCACCTTCCCCCCAGCCCGCCCCCCATTCCCATCTCCTCCAGGGCAAAGCCTTCCCCACAGACTGAGATCAACCTGGTAGACTCAGTCCAGGTAGGTCCAGTTCCCTCCTCCCAGGCCAAGCCAAGGAACCCTGCATAGGCCCCAGGTTTCAAACCCCGACTCATGCAATGAGCACAGGACCCGGTCCCACTGCCTGGATGCCTCCCAAACAGATCAGGCCAATCAACTGTCTCACCCACTCAGAGGGCCTGATCCAGTTGGTGACCCCTCAGCCATTGGTTCATATTTCATGTGTTTCCATTCATTTGGCTATTTGTCTCTGTGCTTTATCCAACCTTGGTCTCAACAATTCTTGCTCATATAAACCCTTCTCATTCTCAATAATTGGACTCCCAGAGATCCACCTGGGGCCTAGTCATGGATCACTGCATCCAGATCCCTCAGTAGTTGGATGAGGTTTCTAGCACGACAATTAGGGTGTTTGGCCATCCCATCACCAGAGTAGGTCAGTTTGAGCTGTCTCTCGACCATTGCCAGCAGTCTGTTGTGGAGGTATCTTTGTGGATTTCTGTGGGCCTCTCTAGCACTTTGCTTCTTCCTATTCTCATGTGGTCTTCATTTACCATGGTCTCCTTTTCCTTGTTCTCCCTCTCTGTTGTTGATCCAGCTGGGATCTCCCGCTCCCTCAAGCTTTCTTTCCCTCGACCCTTGCCCTTTACTACCCCCACTCATGTCCAGGCTGTTCATGTAGATCTCATTCCATTTCTCTGTCATTGGGCGATCCCCGTGTCTTTCTTGGGGTCTTGTTTTCCAGGTAGCCTCCCTGGTGATGTGAGTAGCAGTCCAGTCATCCTTGTTCCACATCTAGTATCCTGCTATGAGTGAGTACATACCATGTTTGTCTTTCTGAGTCTGGGATACCTCACTCAGGATGATTTTTTCAAGATCCATCCATTTGTCTGCAAACCTCATGATGTCATTGTTTTTCTCTGCTGAGTAGTATTCCATTGTGTATATGTACCTCATTTTGTTTATCCATTCTTCAGTTGAAGGGCATCTAGGTTGTTTCCATGTTCTGGCTATTACAAACAATGCTGATATGAACATAGCTGAACAAGTGCTCTTGTGGTGTGGTTGAGCATTCCTTGGGTATATGCCCAAGAGTGGTATAGCTGGATCTTGGGGGAGATGGATTCCCGATTTTCTAAGAAAGCGCCATATTGATTTCCAAAGTGGTTGTACAAGCTTGCATTCCCATCAGCAGTGGAGGAGAGTTCCCCTAGCTCCACATCCTCTCCAGCATAAGGTGTCTTCAGTGTTTTAATCTTAGCCATTCTGACAGGCATAAGGTGGTATCTCAGAGTTGTTTTGATTTGCATTTCCATGATGATTAGGGATGTTGAGCAATTCCTTAAATGTCTTTCAGCCATTTGAGTTTCCTCTGTTGAGAATTCTCTGTTTAGTTCTATAGCCCATTTCTTAATTGGACTGTTGGGCATTTTGATGTCTAATTTCTTGAGTTCCTTATATATTCTGGATATCAGTCCTCTGTCAGATGTGGGGTTGGTGAAGATCTTTTCCCATTCTGTAGGCTGTTGCTTTGCCTTGTTGACCGTATCCTTTATTCTATAAAAGCGTCTCAGTTTCAAGAGGTCCCATTGATTGATTGTTTCTCTCAGTGTCTGTGCTACTGGTGTTCTATTTAGGAAGTGGTCTCCTATGCCAATGCCTTCAAGACTACTTCCTACTTTCTCTTCTAGCAGGTTCAGAGTAGCTGGATTTATGTTGAGGTCCTTGATCCACTTGGACTTAAGTTTTGTGCACGGTGATAGATATGGATCTATTTGCAGCCTTCTACATGTTGATATCCAGTTATGCCAGCACCATTTGTTGAAGACTGCATAGAATTTTTAAGGCACTTGATTTACTTAATCACAGAAGTAACCACAAGGTTGAGTGATTTATCTTTTACTAAAACATACATTTTTTTCTTCATATTTATTTGTATTCATAGTAAATTGCTTTTCAAATATCTTATTTTTTCTATTTTACCTTTTCTATATTACCTTGGTGTTTTCCCCTATACCAATATTGGAAGCAGCTTATTTTTATTGTTTTTTTGTTGTTGTTTTTTCGAGACAGGGTTTCTCTGTGTAGCTTTGCACCTTGCAGCTTATTTTTAATCATGCAAATGCTATTCTGCCACTTACCCATACTAGCTATTTTGATATATCATAACTATGTCAAGTAACACCAAATTCTAAACAATTCATTCAAGTACCTTAAATTCCTATTTACTTATAAAATGCATGCTTTCTCATTTAATATTTTCAACATTATATAATTATATACTTTAAAATTATGCAAGCTATACAGAACTTACAACCACATTTATATACAATATACATATATTATGTGTGCCTGTAGGTATATGTGTAGTGTGTAGTGTGTAATGTGTGTGTGTGTGTGTGTGTGTGTGTGTGTGTGTGTGTGTGTTTGTCTATGGGTTAAGAGAACAAAAACAAGAGTTAAAATGTGATAGAAACAAGTAAAGAGAACTTTATTAATGAAATTACCATTGTTTCAGTATTACCTAGTATTTTAAGGCTAGCATTGTTCATACTTCTCCTCAAATTTTTGCTATGTGATCCAAATAACTTTCTTCTATGTCATCATTAAAATAGTTTTAAATTATATTGCCTGGCTTATCTCAATCACCTAACATCGTGCATTTGAAATTCTATACGTCTTTAATTCTTAAGGTAGAAACACACAAAATAAATAAAATAATTCCTAATTAATTAAAATCTCATATGACAGTTTAAATGCACATGAAATATAATCAGGAATAATTAACTTTTGGGCTAGAATCATTTACAAACCACTACACATAATTTCTAGAAAAAACTAATGCTTTCAGACCATTGTATTAGCATAAAAAATAGGCCTGAGATTCCTATGAAACTTTGTAAACCCACACGGAGCATGAAATCATAGATAGCATAGAAGTATCTTTTTCAAATTTGGACATGGTTAAGAATGGAGCTAACTCATGTCTTCACATCTCATGTTCCCTCTGGTGGAAAAAGCACTGGACCATCATCATATACTCTCAGAACCACCTGAGCTCTATGCCTAAGTAGGAGGTAGATAGCATGCTCATCCTTAGTATACTCTTTTCTCAAACATAAAATCAATACACACTATGTAGAAATACTGAAGGTACTAATGCAGTTAGTTCTCTCTAGAAGGGCTCTCAAATTGTTAGATTCAAAAAAGTTGTTCTAGTCTTCCATGTTAGAGAACCAAGGACTTACTTATAGGTCTGTTTCAGAGTTTTGGGGAATCTAGGTATCCTACTAGGTGTGTGATTTTTAAAAACTTCACCCGTTGAACTCCTTTCTCTCTCTTCATCATGTATTGAAAATTAGTATCTGTGTTTTCATTATTAGAAACATGTTATGTGAAGTATTTTAATGCCATGGTAGTCATTTACTTCAGTAATTTAATGCTAAGTTTTTCTTATACCTAGATTGTTCTATTTTGTCCTAAACATTTCTTGCTAGAAAGAATACTTGAATTATTAGCACATTTCTCTCATTTGAAAGGTGAAAAATAGAAAACAGACACATGATATGTTTATGCATATCAGGACTGATAATAATTGAAACAATTTAGGCAACAACAGTAAATAAAAAATCTTTATTTCTCATTATGAATAAATACAGCTTCACTAAGTAGGAGAAATCTGTGGAATAACAAAATGGCATAAGCTCAAGATATGTATATAGCTCAGGAAGTACAGGCATTTGTCAATGAGCATACAACCTGTGTTAGCTTCCCTGAACTGACAGTGTGGGAAGAGAGAACCAACTTTGACCTCTGCACTCTGCTGTAGTATATGGATGAATATAAACACATGCTCTCATGTGTACACACAAAATAGAAGAAAGTGAAAAGTAAAATATAAATCCATGTGTAATGTGTAATTCAGAGAACAAAAAATCTGATAAAAGATCCATTTCTTCTCTGCTCTGATGTATCAATTTAAATAAGACATCTTGTAAGAAAGTTTTATTGATTTCTGATGACAGTAGAGTAGGCTAGAAAGCTAGGGAGAAATCACATACTAGGAGAATACAGTATCCTACCATAATCTCATTCATAAACTTCTCTAGTATGTTGACCCTCTTCTCCAATAAATAATATCATATTATAGATGGGTAGCCTAAAAATTAGGTAGTAAGTCTCTCAGAGATAATTTTTTGTCTCAGTCTTATAAATACTGGAATTACAAGAAAGACCCAGAATGCCCAGTATATTGCTGATAAATTTTAAATACAAGTTTACCTTCAAGATCCCCACATTTCAACAAATAGTGAAAATAGGTGTTTATCAATGGCTTGATAAAAGAAAAAGATAACAAATTGGTCTATCATGTGTCACTGGTTAATGTCCTTCAACCTGTCATTGGTTAATTTTCATCATTGGCTTTTATGGCCATTACTGGGAATACTGTCGTTGAGAATTCCTAGTAAAAGTATATGATTGGGAAAATCTAGTACTGGGAATCACAATATTTTCATGGCTTGCCTACATATGTGTCTCTTTTTCTTTAAAAAGCTTTATGTCAAATCAAGCTCTTATAATCTGTTGAGTGGAAGCATCCATAAATCAATCAAAAATGATTTCAATTCTTAGTTACTATCAATAGTCAAATAAAAGACAGTAATTAGTTTCTAAACCTTCAATAAATTTCCAATTTTTGGTATAGGAATATTTTTTTAAATTTTCCAATCTTAAAATCTACCAAAAATTTCCACTCACTGTGGAATTCATACTTGTGAGTTCATATTGTGTGTACATAGTTCCTTATTTTCCCCTATATTTTAACTAGTTATCTTGCACTCTTCCTGATTTTTTCTATGATGGTTTGGATCTAAATCAATGTGATGAATGAATGGTAAAGCCTTTAGTCTCTTTTGGTAGTGTATTTGCACATATGATTTCACATATTTTAGGGATCTAACGCTTTTTGAATTTTCCTTTTGATAATCACAGAAATTATACTAGGTTAAGTATGCTGTATATATTTAAGTCTTGTAATGTTACAAAGCTGTAACGATGTATTATAGGGAGGTCAGGTACAACTAGTGATTTTTCTCCATGAAATCTAACTCAAAGGACTGTGATGCTTTCCACTCTGTGGCTTGGAGTTTTTAAAATACTGAGTCTCACAGATGACGGTCTAATAAGAAAAAAGTCAAGAGAATATTTTTGCTATTTCTAGCCAAAAATTGGTGAATTAGAATTTATCACAAGGTAATGCCAACTTATACAAATTCTTATTGTTTTCTGCCCTTTGTCCTTTGTCCTCATCAATAAAGTGGAGTGGTAATTCTATTTTTCTGTTTCCTTACCTGTAGTGAACAAAAATTCCATAATTTGAATTAATAAGTAGTCTTATAAGTTTCTACAACTTAAGATTATATTGGATCCCACTACAAATTCTGTAATGTCATTCAATTGATCTTAAAAACATAAAGAATATATATCTTTTTTGTCTAAAGAACTATCACCTGATTGCATCGTAGATCAAATTGAAGGAGAGTATAAGAACAAATATTTAGAATGCCGTTAGGGGTTATGCTGGTTTAGTTAAGTGGTGGTTGAAGGGTATGGTGATATTTTATTTGTATTAAAATGTTATTTGTATGTTAATAAATAAAGTTGCCCGGGGGTCAGAGCTATTAGCAAGCCATAGGAAAGCAGGGCAGTGGTGGCATACACTTGTAATCCCAGCACTTGGTATGCAGAGCTGGGTAAGTCTCTGTGTGTTCAGGGATACAGCCATTATTGGACACACATGCCTTTAATCTCAATACCAAGCAAGGAAAACCTGGAGGCCTATACAGACAGGCCGTGATGAGGCGGTCATGTGGTTGGGTTTACAACCAATGAGAAGGCAGAACAGGGACTCTATATAAAGAATTTAACACAGGGGTAGTGAGTTCGGAGAGGTAGGACCACTGCAGGAGGAAGGGTAAGGTTTTAGCTCTTAGCTCTGACCTCTTGGCTTTCTTCTTTGCATTGGTTCTGTGTTTCTTATTTAATAAGAAGGTTGGTTACATCTACAGAAGGGTCTCCTCCAAGATCCATGACTTCATTCACTCTAAGTAGTTGACTAGGTTTCCAGTACCAGCCATGGTTTCCCTCTTGTTATGCAGGTCTTAAATTTTATAGAGAGCAATGCAAGTAGATGATAAACAGAAAATAGATAATACACACTGTAATACATGTACATTTGTTATTTAAATGATTTCACAAACCTTTTGTGTACACAGTACAATTTTACTTTATCATGTGAAAACTGTATCAAAATAAAAGTTTCTTATAATGATAAAAGCATACATGAATCTATATGTAGCTAAGATAAGATTTAGATCCATGGTCCTTCCCTCATAATTTTTATGCCTTCTTCCTTAATTTGAATATGACTCCTCATTACAATCCTAGAATGCTGAAAATTATTTAAAACTATGTTGTAATGCTGGCTTATAATACAGGAAGTTTTAGTATAGTGTATATATCGAAATAGCAAGACACAAAGTTACCTGTGGTGGAAGCAGTGGTAATCTTATGAAAGCAAGGAGCATACTTAGGTCACTGCATCTCCGCTGCATGTCATACTTGACCCACATCATTAGTGCCTGGAAGATGGTCTCTTCATCAGGAACATTTACATCATCACTGGCCAGTAGTTTATGGAGCTCTTCAGCTGGAAGGAGTAAAAACTCTTGATTTCTGATTACTTCCATTATGTTTTCCTGTGGGGAGAAAAGAGCTTGGCATAAATTCTGTTTCATTCCTTTGTGGCTGGCAGAGCATTTCAGATAAAAAATGTGAAAAGCAGTCAATAACCTTTGTTCTCATTATAACATAATCCTTGAGACTCATCCTTCAGAAACAAGAAGCTGTTAAGAAGAAAGCATTGTAATTGTAATTGAAGTGTAAATGTATCTGAGACAGCAGAGATCTTGTAATAACTGGAGGATTATAATGCACAGCTTTGTTATGCAGGAAGAATGTACTCAGTGATTAAATGTTCAAGTTTCAAGTGTACTTCTATGTAAGAATTAGCAAATATGAAAAGAATAACATTTTATACCTTCAAAGGTTTGAATACACATACACAAATCAGAAAATGGCAATGAAATTACAGGGAGGAACACAAAACAAGGCAGCTTCGTTGTTTATTTGAAAGGAGAAAAAAGACAGCTGAGAAACCAAAGAAGTTACAAAATCATATGAGCTCTACCCACCTCTTTCTCTCACAATTACCTCCCCTCATGATAATTTCTTTGGCTTAATAGGTTACTGTTGCTGTTGATTAGGTTTTTAAATTATTATTTATGATAAAATTTGTCCTTGATTTAATTCAAGTTACAAATATATTGAGTGTCATATACACAGAGCAAGATTTGGCCTTGGAGTTAATATAGTAATTTCAAAGAGCAGTCCCTAACCAATGGACCACACAGGGGAAGATGAGATTGTGGGTTTTTACTTACATCTTCTCAGTCAGAAATCTACAATGTGGTCTTAGATGCTTTATTTTAAACAATTATTTGACAATTATATTGAAATCTAAGAAATTAAAGAAATGCCTTGAAAAGATTAAATAAAATTAAGGGTGGAAATATGAACTATCTGTTGTGGTTTTAGAAATTATAAATGATTATAATGTGTTTTGATCAAATACACTTTTTTCTGACCTGCCTTCCATCTACTGAAGCATAGGTAACCTTTCAAGAATTCCATTCCTGAAGAAAATTGACTTTCTGTGTCTCAGGAGCCATCAAACTTGGCTTAATCCTGATTTAATTTTAATTCCTATTTATTTTCATCTAGCTTTTATTTTCTCCCAATTAATCTCTCTGTGTCTCCTTGAGCTTCTGAGTTAAATCTTCTACAATGAGGCCAACATGGTTTTAAATGTGTGTGGCATCTTCAAGGTTTATTTTTAAGGACTCCTTAAACTTTTAGTTTCTGCAGTGTGATGCCTTCTAATTGTAATTAATTTCCTCCCTTGCTTGCATTGCAGTTGATAAATGACCCTCTCTTTGTTCTGTCATATTATTTAACATATCATAATTTACTCACTCTAGTATTTTAAATGATATTCATTAACTTTGTTTCCTTTGCTCCTGTCATGAATCAAGATTTAACGCAAGAAGTCAGTAGTTGTGGTACATATCTGCAGATCCAATATTTAGTTGGTGAAACCCAGAAGATCAAGAAGTCAGCACCAACCCCAGCTACACAGTGAGTATGGACTAGGCTTGGTTGCATGAGACCCTGTCACAAGGTATAAGTAAGTAAGTAAGTAAGTAAGTAAGTAAGTAAGTAAGTAAGTAAGTAAGTAAGTAAATAAATAAATAAATAAATAAATAAATAAATTCCAAATCTACCTTTCACTTCTTGTTCCTCAAGCCAACTATTCATTAATTGTATAGTTAACATCTTACTAGAGTCTCACAGTACTTGCTACCTTAAGACTTCCCACAGCAGTTGCCAAACTGCAGTCTGGATTTTGGTGGGCTTGTGCAAGAGAAGGTGAACACGAGGGATAGAGCTTTGGGAAAAAAGTCGAAGAACACAGCCAAAGCATTTTCTTAACTATGTAGCCCTCCAAAGGATTGTAAAAACCCAGGCTCAGTCTTCAAAGTAAAAGCTCAATATTAAATGCAATAAAATAACTTACAAATATCCGTGAGGGCACTTTGAGCTGTATCAAAAGTGAAGTGAGACACAAGAAGATCAAGGACACTGAAGCTGGACCTTAGCAACCGTGTCTCCTGCCAATTAGAATGTACCTTTTTGATGATCTGTCCTAGAGACTACAGACAAGTTGTCCCCTCTACATCAAAAGCAAAGGCAAGAAGGAATTGGTACATGCATAAGAACTGAGAAAACGTCTTCATCACATCCCCTTGTTAAGTTTTCTGTGTCATGGGAAGACGTAGCATAAAAGAGAGATTTGATCCACCATGGTCTACAATGCAGCAAGTTTTATCTAACAAAATAACTACACAATCTACTCCATCAATGTGAACTAAAGCATCTTTAAAATCCAAAATAGAATCTATGTGCTATCTACTTTCCTTGTAGAAAGCCCAAAATGTTCACCTTGAGTTCAAGTCATATTCATTTTACAAGAACAACTCTGGCTGTTGAAGTAATTATACCTCTGAAATGGAAGTGTCCCCAGCTTCTTTCAGGGGATAACTACTTATACACAGAAATTATGTACAAATACAAGTTATCAATATATTAATATATCTGTAATAGCCATTGCAGAAGAGCCAATTCAGGTTTTTTCCCCTTGGAAATTATTCTAATCCTGTGTTTCTTCTAGGACTATATGGTATTTTATAGATATCTGTAACTACTTATTGCATTATAATTATTATGAACCTAAATGCTACCAGATTTCTCCAAAGAGATCAAGAAAGAAAAACACAAATTAGAGGAAACTGGAAAGATATTTTGTTCAATTTGTTTTGTATTTTACTCAAACATGTCGGCCATTATTAAACTATACCCCAAATTGTACAGTTACACTGCAGGTATAAAGTAAAGAATACAATAAAAATCACTGTGTGAAACACTTAGTGGTGTCTGTCATAAAGATTTTGTTCAAGGCATATTTCATTATATTTTATAGTGTCCTCTTTATGATGACCCTTGGGGAAATTTCTTACAGGTTTTAGTAGCAAGAATAATTGCACTTCTCCTGAGTAAATTGGTTTTCCTTTATCATGGATGTTGTAAATTATGAAATTGATCAGATTTCTCTTTTTATTTACCCTCCAGGAAACTTGGAGTCAGATTGAAATCCATCTGGCAAGAAGGCTATAGCCTTTTATCGTTTGATTTCTTTTCAGACAGCTCTGGTAATAGTTTCATTTAATATCACTATACAAAGTCTTTTTTTTTTTCTTCCCCTCATAGACCTGGTCCTAATTCAGTTAAAAATCATAACTTTGTATCTTTGTAAATCCCACTAAGTTCTTTGCAAACTGTGGGTGCTGATGTTAAAAACTGCCATGAATTAGGTGGGCATTAGAACCTGGCTATCGTTATTGCAGCGTGTCATACGCCCATAATGTATTGCTTATTACCTAAGCATTTACATACTGACAAGGTCTCAAATTTTCTTTTTTCCACTCTCCTCCTTACCAAGTCTCCGTTAAATGTTGTTTTTCCCAGAATTCCTATTATAATTGCAATAGAGTTTCTGGAATGTTTTAAGCAAGCATGTTTGGTTTATCATGAAATTTTACAAAGTTAAACTAGTTTCCTTATATTGTAGAATTTAATCAACACTATATTAACTCTGAAAATCATGAGATATTTCTAAAGTCTTGGTCCCATCTACAATTTGTAAAAAAACTTTTTTAAAGAGTTTATGCTGCTGGATAATTGTTATGGAACAGGAAAGCTGTATTTTAAATAAAACATTCATCATTTTATTTCCAAAGATCACTATCTGGAAGTGGTCATAAGCAAATGAGCTCAGAAAGTGTGGTACGATTTTAAACTAGAACGTGGCAGATGATATGATGTGAAGTGTTGGCCAAGTGACAGTGTGCAATAAGGACCTACTATAAGATATGTATTAACTGATATGTCACGTTGGTTGACAAAAGTCTCAGAAATAGTGTGGAAATAAATATGAAATTGAACTCTAAGTTAGATGTTTGAGTAGATTAATCCTAAGACTTTGACATTTTCTCGGTGTCAAAGACAACCAACCAAACAACACAAATACATATGCACAAACACATTTTAAATAAGAGTGTAAATACTTAACACAGGGAAATATTTGGGCATTGAATGTAAAATGTCACAGACCAAGGTATAGAAATTACAAAAATGGTTCTGGGGACATGCTTCAGTGTAGAGTGCTGGCCTGGCATATGCAAGATCCACCCAAGCGATATATGAAAAATGAATATTCCCATCTTTCTAAATACCTGGAATTTTCCAAATAGTATTTTGTTTTATATTTTCTGATTTTATCATATAAGTAATTTCAAAGGTTGAATTCCCTATCTTTTAACTCTACTATTGCTTGGTTCTCATGATACTTTTTTCTTTTAATCATATTCTATGCAACATAAAGTATTAGCCGGACATTAGTAATAACATTAGGTTGAGCAGAGTGCAAGTAAGTCTTGAGCTGGAGGGGTGGCTCCACAAGTAAAATGAATGGCTGCCAAGCTTGAGAATCCAAGTTTCACACCTTATATCATTACTTTACTCTTAAGATGTAGTTTAAGCTGGAGGGGCAGGAAGAGGGAAGAAGGGGATCTGTAATTGGTATGTAAAATAAAATGAATAAAAATTTCTTTTAAAAAGATGTATTTTTAAACCAGGATATAAATCTGATGCACTATCTTATTGTTCAAATATTGTCAACTGTAGTGGGTAGCCATTCCAGCTTTGATCTGGAAGTTCCAAACCCCATTGAGGCTTTGGTAACTGTCACGCCTACAAGGCGGGGCCAAGAGAGGGTCCTGAAGACCCAAGATCCTGATGCGCCAGCTTCTCTTGGTTATTGGACCCTGGTCGCTAGAGGTAGACAGAGCAGAGTTCTCCAGAGAACACCGCCGGACTGCTCTACATCTTCCCCAGACCCTGCAACCTACCTATCCCTTCATTTGTAAGTTATGACACTAAATAAACCTCCCTTTTAAATACGTGGAGTGGCCTTAATACTTTCACCAATAGTCAACAATTTAAACTTTATTAATAGTTAACTAAAGTTCTGATCCTAAAATATGAAGCTATATATTATATGAACAAAAATATTGCATAAAACAAGCCAAAAAGTCAGAAAATGCAATGAATTATTATATAATGATATACTTTTCTCAATTCTGAGGTTTCCTTCTCTTGACTTAGCAGGCAAAAATAAATTAACAAATATTTTAAAGCATCATAAATTCAGCTTGAGGTAGACCTGGTAAGCATAGCAAGTGTATAAGTTTTTTTCTGATGTAAGCTTCATTAATATAAAAAAGATTAAAAAACTTGATTATTTCAAATAAAATGTATTCAATTATTTCATGAAAATAACTAAATCCCTTAAGTTATTTGGTCTGTTTATGGAACTGGCTATGCACTGTTCAAGTATTTAATACATAATTTATTTTACTTGCTCATGAAGGGGAGGTTAGTGGTTAAAATTTATTTATAGATTGAATGACCAAGAAAATATCCCAGGCAGCTAAATGATAGCATTTCTACTCTTTATATTTTATAAAAGTATACATTCTCAGATGAGTTCATTGGCCTTTAAACTATTACTTTCATGTACAATTCATGTACTCTTCATATACAAAGTATAGGTAAATGTCAGGAATTTGTTTTATAACTGTTGATGTTTAACCCATTTAACTCTTACTAAAGGCAGTACTGTGTTTCTTCGCTGAGGCCTTACACTGTTCCACGTCAGTAGTTGCCATAGCTTTTTGTTACATAAGAGAAATCATTGACAATGACAGTTGCTGGCAAGGTTAGACAAGAAGTGTAACTCTCTCACTAATCCTTATTACACCATAGGGTTGTGTCAACCCACAAAGAAATGGCATTATTACCTATGTAGTCACCAAATAGCATTGTTTTTTTTTCTGTTTACAAAACATTTAAGAGACATAACTCTTTTTTCTTGAAAGACTTCTGTTTTTTGATGATGGCATGAAAAAAAATCATCCTCTACAACCTAGCTAGAAACAGAAGATTTTAATGCAAGACATTTCTGTCTTGCTTACTGGGACATTTTATAGAAAATGTAATGTGACGTTCTGATTTGAACTATAAAGATACATTCATATTTAATAATTTTAACTTAGTGAAATCGAATTCCATCCTTTATCCTAGATGCAAATATATCTTTAGTGTAACCAGGATTATATTGTCAAGTGAAAGTATATTCTCTTTCGTTCTTGTGCTTACAAACTTTAGAGGAAAATATACATATAGACATAATTATGTATATGTATATATGTGCATGTATATGTATGTATATGTGAGTGTCTGTTGTATATATATATATATGCTCTAAATAAATGGAGTTTAAAAGGGATGTATAATAAAGAAATGAAGTAATTATGGCAGCTATAAGATAATACCACTGATTACTTTTCAGTAAGAAGCAGCAGTACTATTTAATAAACTATATACTGCAATGATTTGGGACCTTGTGTTCTGTATTGTTTCTGAAGAAGTATAAACAAATTCAACTATATTTTTATTTCAGAAAAGTATTTAAATTATTTATGTATTGGTTTGGGTTAATTTAATACATGGCAACAACCAGCATTTAAACTCACAGCTTAGACTACATTCTTGTATTCAGCCTATGATTTTTAATCACAACAGAAATAACTATAATTAATAACACATTTTTTGAAATAAAATTATGAAATCATAAAATGATATTAACGAATTCTCGGAGAATCCCAGAAAATGTATTTTGGTCATCTCTCTGTACCCTTTCCTTCCAAGTCCACTTCCTTCTTTCATACCTACCAAACTTTGTTTAAATCTATAAGTCTAATTTCTTTCATGTGTGGCACTCCACTGGACAACAGTCTTTCTAGTTTCCCATGACAATACCCTTAAACCTGATTTCCCCTCTTCCAGGGATGATCAGTTGTAAACAGCTGCTCAACTACAGGTGGTACTCTGTGTCCTTTTTACACTGGGATTTTGTCTGGCTTGAATTTATACACATCTAGTTCATACAGTCACAACCCTGTGAGGTCTTACATAAACTCTTTTACTTTATATAAGAAATGTTGTTTCTTTGTACTCATCTACCATTTTGCAATAGATGACAATTAGCACCAGTATCCACAACTGCTCATTGCACAAAGAAAAAGGGTATACAAAAAGCTCAGACTTTTTCGGGGAAAGCTTGTCATACCCCCTCCTTCAAGGCTCATGGGATATTGCACTGGGAGTGGCAAGATTTTAAGAGCCATAATCTTAAAATGATTTTAAAAACTATAAACTAAAACTGATAGAGCATTGTACTTAAGAAAAAAGTAATTAAAATAAGAGAAATAATCTTCATAAAAGTTAAATGGTTTTATAATCACTATTTCTCAACTTTGTCAAAAACTAAGTTGCCAAATGCCACTAATTTAGGAAAAATTTAGAAAAAAAGGAAGAAATCTGTTACCACTGTAGTATGTATAGAACATTGAACATTATGTAATATAAAGACTTTAAATGAGGAAGCTGATTTGAAAACGAATCTGTGATATACTGAGGACGTAGTAGATGGAAATGAGGGCTACTATGAAAAAGTAGAAACCAGTGTCCAACATTTTCATTGCACAGTTTCAATACAAAACCGATTGCGCAGCACTTCTCAAATTACTACAAATATCCATTTATTAATTTAATAATTACAAGAAGTAGCTTTTGTGTTTTACTTAAATCTAAAACAAAGACTGGGTGTTTATTATTTTTATGTTTTGTTATAGCAAGTTACTATTATAAATTTTGTGGCCAAAGAAAACCATCCTGTATTAGCTGATAGTTTCATGCATTAGAAGCCCAGCAAAAATCAGCAAATAACAGGGAGAAAAATTCCCAAATGGAATATCTCCGTAAAAATCCTATAGTCAGGGCCCTGTGAACCCTGTAGAAGAGGGGGGAGAAAGAGTGTAAGAGGCAGAGGGTGTGGACAACTCCAAAGAAACAAGGCTTCTAAACACAACATGACTTAGGCATGTACAAACACACAGAGACTGAGGCATCATGCAAAGAGCTTATATGGGTCTGCAACAGATGGGTTCCTAGAGCTAAGAGAAGTGGACACACAAACCAATCCCTAACCGAGGTACTAGCTCCAATTGATAACCACTTGCAAGTGCAAATTTAATTGTCCTCAGGGGAGTGACACTGGGAAAACTAACCTCTCACTATTAAGGGTAGGCCCCATGCACAACAGAAGATGGCCAACACAAAATAAAAGGAGCCAAATGGTACCTTTGGAGGTCCTTTTTCTTATAATGTTGATTCAAAGCCCTTAATAAATTAAATTAAATTAAAAATAACTTTACAGGTCCTTTGTGAATATATTATGGCTTCTAGTTTTGTGCTTTTCTGTGAATCCTGTGTGTGCAAATATGTGTGGCATTGTGACCAGAAGTGGTCAGTATGTTCTTGTACTTTTTATTTTGATCTCTTACTTCTGTTCATTTGTTTAGGCCTATTGTGATCTGTTTATTTTTTATATTACTATTTTTTATTATTCCTTAGGTGCCTGGTTGTTTTTTCGGGAGAGACAGAAAGTGTGTAATAACAGCAGTTTGGATAGAAACCCAAAGCAATTCACCTAAATTCAAGAACAAGACAATGTTGTTCACTCTCTTCATACTTATTCAATATAGTATTTGATGAAATAGATACAGCACTAATACAACTCAAGGACATTTAAGGGTTACAAATTGGAAAAATAGAAGTCAAAGTCTCTTAATTTGAAGATGATATGGGAGTATACATGAGTGACCTGAGGAAAAAGCTCATCAGGAAACTCCTACAACTGGTAAACATTTTGAGCACAGTAGCGTGATACAAAATTAACTCACAAAAATCAGTAGCCCTTCCACATACAAATGACAAATAGATAGAGAAAGAAATTAAGGAAATAACATCTTTCACAAAAGCCTCAAACAAGAAAAAAATATCAGCCTGGCGGTGGTGGCGTACGCCTTTAATCCCAGCACTCGGGAGGCAGAGCCAGGCGGATCTCTGTGAGTTCGAGGCCAGCCTGGGCTACCAAGTGAGTTCCAGGAGAGGCGCAAAGCTACACAGAGAAACCCTGTCTCGAAAAACCAAAAAAAAAAAAAAAAAAAAAAAAAAAAAAAAAAAAAACAACTTAGGATAACTCTAAGCAAGGAAGGGAACTGCATGCATGAAAAAGTTCAAGTCTTTGAAGAAAGACATTGAAGAAGAAATGAGAAGATGGAAATATTCCCCATACTCTTGGATATGTATGATTAACATAGTAAAAATGAAAAAAATTAAAAAAAAAAAACAGTAAAAATGTGCATCTCTCAAAAGCAATCTACAGAGTCAATGTAATACTCAGCAGAATTCCAATATAAATCTTCACAGATCTTGACAGGACAATTCTAATCTTCATATAGAAACATAAAACATATAGCTAAAGCAATCCTGAATAATAAAAGAGGTGCAGGAATTATAACCATTTCTGGTTTTTAAACTGTACTACAAAGCTACAAAAGTATAGGAATAAAAACAGAATGGTTGCGATACAAAAGTAGACACATTGATCAATGGAGTAAAATTGAAGACTCACAAGTAAATCCACATGCCTATGGGTACCTGATTTTTGATAAAATTATCAGAAACACACACTGGAGAAAAGACAGAATATTCAACAAATGGTGATGGTCCACCCAGAAGACTGCATGTAGAAGAATTCAAATATATTTATACTTATCACCCTAAACATAACTCAACTCAAAATGGATTAAAGACCTCAACACAAAAACAGGTAATTTGATCCCGATAGAAGAGAAAGTAGGCCGGACGGTGGTGGCGCACGCCTTTAATCCCAGCACTCGGGAGGCAGAGGCAGGTGGATCTTTGTGCGTTCGAGGCCAGCCTGGTCTACAGAGCGAGATCCAGGAAAGGCACAAAACTACACAGAGAAACCCTGTCTCAAAAAAAAAAAAAAAAACAAAAAAAAAAAGAAGAAAAAGTAGGGAATAGCATTAAAACCATTAGCATGGGAGAAGATTTTCTGAATAGAACACCATTAGCACAGGCACTAAGACCAATATTTAATAAGTGGGGCCTCAAGAAAGTGAGAAGCTACTGCATGGCAAAGAACACAAACAGTTTGACAAAAAGGCAGCCAATGGAACTGAAGAAGATTTATACCAACTATTCACCCAATAGAGGGATAACATCCAAAGTATATAAAGAACCGAATAATTTGGATATCAAGAAAAAAAGTAGGTATGGATCTATTTGTATGAACCTGATAGAAGAGAAAGTGGGGAATAGCCTTTAACCCATTGGCACAGGAGACAACTCCTGAACAGGACACCAATAGTGTAGACACTAATATCAACAATAGGAACTCATGAAACTCAAAATCTTATGTAAGGCAAAGAACACCAACAATAGGGGAAAAAAAGTCAGCCCAAAGGATGGAAAAAGATCTTCACCAACTCTACATTCAACAGAAGACTATTTCCAAAATATATGAAGAACACAAGAAACTAGATATCAAAAAAGCAAATTATCCAATAAAAAATTGGGTACAGTTCTAAACAGAGAATTCTCAATAGAAGAATCTCAAATGGTCAAAAAACACTTAAAGACAGGTTCAACATTCTTAGCAATCAAAGAAATGGAAATCAAAATGACTCTGAGGTTCTGACTTATACCTATCAGAATGGCTAATACCCAAACACAGATAACAGCTCATCTTGGAAAGGATGTGGTGTAAGGGAAACACTCCTCCACAACTGGTGGCAGTGCAAACTTGTACAGCCACCTTGAAAATCAATAAGGTGTTTTCTCAGAAGACGAGGAATCAATCTACCTCAAGACCCAGCTATACAACTCTTGTGCTTATAACCAATGCATGCTCAATGATAACACATAGACACTTGCTCAACTATGTTCATAGAGGCTTTATTTGTAATAGCCAGAACTTGGAAACAACATAGATGTCCCTCAACTGAGTAATGGATAAAGAAATGTGGTACATTTACACAATAGATTATTACACTGATAAAAGTAATGGCATCATGTAATTAGAAGTCAAATGGATGGATCTAGAAAAAATCAACCTAAGTGAGGAAAAACAGACCCAGAACAACAAACATAGTATGTAATCACTTATACATGGATATTACCTATAAAATAAAGGAAAGCTATGCTACAATCCATAGACCCAGAGAGACTACATAGTAGTAAGTGTTTAAGGAGGACAGCAGAATCTCAACAGGAAGGGGAAATAGAAGAGATTTTTTTGGTGGACAAGGGGTAGTGAGGATGAGAACAGAAATGATCAGGTTGTGGGGAGGGGAGGTGGAGGAGGAGAGAAGAAATAGTCTCCTGGAAAGGGTGGGGCAGTGGGTATTTCAGAGTCAGTTAAGAATCTACAAAGAGGATCCCAGCTAAGAATCCGAGCAGTAGTAGATACATAGCCTGAACTGGCCATCTCCTGAGACCAGGTAAAATTCTCAGTGAACACCGAGTCACATAACCTTTGAACTACAGTCTGTCTGTCTTGCCTATGGCATGTGTTGGGGTAAAGGTAGCCCTGAGTTTGAGCGAGTGACCAACAAATGGCCAGTCTATCCTAAATCCCATGCCAGGAGAGTAAGCCCACCTCTGACACTGCCTGGAGTACCAGGACCCAGAAGCTGGATACCCAGAGACTGAAGATAGAACCAAACACTACTGGAGACAAAAAAAGTCAATATAATGTTGCCTAACTGTATTCTGCTATATTCATAGACTGCTTCCTATCCTAACTGTCATCAGTGACACTTCATCCAGCAACTACTGGAAACAGATGCAGATCCATAGCCCAATACTAGACAGCACACAAGGATTCCTGCAGAAGAGGGAGGAAAGTATTTTCAGCAGCCTTCTGGTTATACTAAATAGGAAGGAATATTTTCTTGCTACTGTAAAGCTAATAAAGCTAATAAAGCTGATAAGGAATGAACCCTATGAAACCTAGTGGAGAATCTACTATTGCCACTTTCCTAAATGTGTAGAAGACTCTCAGTGGACACCAAGCCAGCCATATAACCTTTGAACTGGTCAAAGTATACCACAAAAATCCCACAGAATAACTTGGGCTCACAAGGAGCACAGAGACTGAACTGACAAACACCAAGGCTACTGACAAGGGCCCTCTGTATTTATGTTACGTCTGTGTAGCTTGGTCTTCTTGTAGGACTCCTAACAGTGAGCATAGTGGCTGTCTCAGACTCTTTTCCTGACTTTTGGAACCCTACTCCTCATACTGGGTCACTTTGCCTGTCCTTAATACATGGGGAGGTATTGTCTTACTACAACTTGGTATGCCATGTTTTATTTATATCTATGGGAGTCCTGTCCTTTCCTGAAGAGAAATGGAGGAGGAATGAAATTGGGGGTGGGGACAGATTGGTGTGCGATGTGAGCAGAGTGGGAGGAGTTAAGGGAGGGGAAACTGCAGCCAGGATATTTAAATACATATATACATACATACATACATACATACATACATACATAAACAAAAGAAAGAAGAAAAAAAAACAACAAAATGGAAAGGTAATAATTTTTTTTTAAAAAAATGGGGTACAATTCTAAATGAAACTCTCAATAGAAGAAACTCAAATGGCTGAGAAACAGCTAAAGAAATGTAAACACCAAGCCAGCTACAAACCCTTTACCCACTATGGTGTACTGCCTACAAAATATTCTAGGGCAATCATGGCACAAGCCTTGTGGGAATAACCAACTAATTATTGATTTGACTTAGGCCCACTCCAGGAGTTAGAATCCTTACTGGACCCTGCTTGGATGATTAAGAACATGAGAATAGGTAACTCAGGGACCTAGGGTAAATCCAAATAATACAGTTCTAATTTTTTTTAAATGTAGTGGCAAAATGACTCCTAATGACATCCTTATGTACTCATACTTCAGTAGTTTATTCAACCATCTTCAGAGAAGATTCCTCCTGAAGCACACAGAAAAAATTTAGACACCACAGCCAAACATATAGAGAGTTTGAGGCCTTGGAACACTCAACTCTAAGTGGTATATCTCAATAAATCCCCCTTTCAGAGCTCAAGGATCCCCAAGGAAGAGGAAGCAGAAAGAATGTAAGAGACAGAGGAGATGGAGGACACCAGGAAACCAAGGCCCTCTAAATCAAGATGAGCAAAGCTCATATAAACTCACAGAGACTGAAGCAGCATGCACAGGGACCACATGCATCTACACCAGATCTTCTGCATATGTATTTGACTTCAAGTTTAGTCTTTTTATAGGATTCCTATATGTGCAAATGAGTGGGTCTCTGACTCTTATTCATTCTGTTGGTTTGTCCTGTCCAGCTTCGATGTGATAGTTTTTCTTTTATTTCATTATATTTCATGTTGTTTATATTTTCTTATTATCTTTTAGAATCTTCTTTTCTAATGACAGAAAGAAATAGAACAGATCCAGATGGGAGGGAAAACAGGAGCACATCGGAGGAGTCGAGGGAGGGGAACCATAATCAGGATATATGATTTAGAAAAGAATCCATATACAATAAAAGGAAATAAAAGCCTTCCTAATATTTTAAGAGATGCAATTAAATCAATATAGTGTATGGAGAACTTTATGAAACAACTATAAAACCTCTACTTGGGGGAATAAACCAATACAGGAGTTACTAACACTATTTAAATTATGTGTGTATCTGACAGGAAAAGGAAGAGAAAAAACAATGGGCAGAAATGAGGGAAAGAAGGAGAGTGAGATTATCTAATCAGTAAGAACCATAATTTTTGTGAATTGCAATATTTAATGTCCACACAAAACATAGAAAATAGTAAATTTTAAAGGTCAATGTCCAAAGTCCTACAAGTATAATTTGTGGACAAATCATTAAAATATCTATTTACTTTTAAATAAGTAGATAATTTATAATGGAAGGAATATAATACTAGGTCTTGATATGAGAATATGGAAGATAACATAGCTATTCCCTACTATGTCAAAAAGGTAAACTTTTAATTTTGCAAAATCAATCAATCAATCAATTATTGAGTAATACTGTAAAAAATATAAAACAATAAATACCCATAATAAAAGCTTGTTTTTTCTGTAGAGTAAACTCTCACTATCACTTAGAGAACTTCAGTCTTCGTTCAAAATAAAAGGGTAATAGTCACATTAACACATTGTAGTTTTATGAAGTTACATTTAGGAATGGAAGATACCTCCATCTCTCTGACATTTAACATCACTGGAAATATTTATTTCAAAATGTGAAAAACTACATACCAGCAATTAACTATCAAAGGCAAGAAATAAAAATAAAGAGAAGAAAACATTATAGTAATAACATTGCTTAGACTGATAAAATATATGGCATCATTCTAAGGAATTATGGGGCAGAGTTGGCCAAATTTTATTCAGAGCTACTTTGAATCAAACGATGAGAAAAAGTGAGAACTATTGATTAAAAAGTGGTATTTATCAAAAATAAAGGGAACAATTAAAATAATTTCTAAACAAAGGTGATATTGACTCTTCCAATGACAAATTCTTGACATTCAGACAATGCTTAGGTAAAAGTAACCATGTAAACTCCAAATTTATTTCATGGGGAAAGAAGTTGACATAAGACATAAAACAGCACAGTCATGTTATAACCAGCTTTCTAATCCCACCAAATGATCTACAGGCTTCATCACATATATTTTTACTGAAAATCGAAAGCATGATACTTCTATGGACTATTTTAAGGTATTTATGGCAACAATGTAATTTTTTTAATTTTATGTTCTTATAATAGAACATATAGAATTTGCATTATAAATGAGATGCATCAGAGAATGTATAGTACACCTGTAGGCCTTCAATAGGATCCTCATTTTACACATAAATGTGTAGTGGATAATAGAGTTCTCTGACTCATTTCTTGATATGTCAGAAGAGTTGCTCTCAATTATTTTTAATTTATTAAGATGTCCTAAATGCATAAAATTCATTAAATATCTTATGAGACATAATCTATAACAGACCGGCTGAATACTATTTTTAATACAGAAATTTTATATGATACCAAAAAAAAGAGGGTTTACATTGCCAGTCATTTTGACTTTTCTCGAAGAAAATAGAAGGCCTCACATCAGATTATGAAAATATTTTCTATTATTTTAATATAAATGTACATAGAGCCAGGCGGTGGTGGCACATGCCTTTAGTCCCTGAACTTGGGAGGCAAAGCCAGGCAGATTTTTTTGAATTTGAGGCCAGCCTGATCTACAGAGAGAGATCCAGGCACCAAAATTACACAGAAAAATCCTGTCTTGAAAAAAAAAAAATGTACATAGAATTTGGAGGTTTGAACTTTCATGATGTCAGGATATATAATAGTAGAATAATTCCTGGCAGTCACATTGCTTAAATTTTATGAGTTTCATTCTGCTTGTAACTAGGTAAAGTTAAAGTTAGCCTTATGAATATTCTCAGCCTCAAATATTAAAATATAACTATATATATAACTATATAAATCCCTCCCCAATGTTCTTGTTTCCAGCTTATCTACTCCTTTTACTAAAAAGGAACTTCTACTAGATAAGAGGGTATGGCTTACTATTAAAAATGCTGTCAAGTGATGAAACTATTTATCTTAAACTTTTTAATATTTTATTCCCATTGGATATCATAGAATATGAAAACATCGCTCCATACACTAACAACTCATATTTTACACAAGATTTTCTAACAAGTCCTGTAGCAAGTAGAATGGCCACTCATACTTGTCATTTGTACAAACTCAAGCACTGAGAGTTGAAACACACATTCTAAGATTACTCTTGAACTCTGGTTAGAGGCTGAAGAGTTCCACTTAACCATTTAGTTATATTGGCTTTTACTGTGTGTCAAAGAAAATGATACTGAACTCTTTCAGTTTTGTATAAATGATTTTGATATGATCCCTAAGTATTCATGGATCCATTATCATCAATAGTTTTTAATTTATCTGTTCTCTTCAGTAATTCCCATAACAATTATTTCTGCAATAAAGTTATGCCTTACTAAAATAATCATTGAAAGCCAAATGAGTAGATTATGATTGCCTAAAACCAGAAAATAGAAGATCCCATCTCACATGGTGGTACATGTTTGTAATCCCACACTGGAGAGGTTATGACAGAATGACTCTGAGTTCAAGGCACAAGATTGGGGGTAGCTGAATAAAAAGCAAGAAGGAAAAGGAAGAGAGAAAGGGGGAGAGGAGGGAGAGAATATTTAAAACTATTTTTACATTATTTTGACCAAATAAGATTAAATTCCTACATTTAAACCATGTAAAGCTATTTAGAACACATCTGAACACTGATCATGGCAATTCCAAGGTTTGTTTCAACTGTTTTTTTTTTTTTTTTTTTTTTTTTTTTTTTTTTTTTTTAGATATTTTCATTCACAGCTCCTATCTAATTCAATGGCATGTCAAAATGATCTAAATATTGGATTTTAATCATAAAAAGGCCAAGTGTTTCCAAGTACCAAAAGACTGATGATGTGTCACTGTTGGTTATCTTTCACATTATATTTTATTATCTTTCACCTTAAATTTGGTGTTTAAAACCACATGTGATTGAGTAGATACTGGCACTAATGACATATCATTTGTAAATACCAAAATTTAGATTGGTAATTTACACTTTTCATGTGGTAAACTCTGAATGATAAGGAGGAAAAGAGACAAACATCAATAATCCTTGTCAATTACCAGCATCTTCAATGCCTGCTAACTCAATATATGTGAGTGGTTACAATGATCATAAACTTGTCCTTTGAAATCTTGAGTATAAGTTTTTGATAGGATTCAATATTATACCTATATGAAACACATAAAATAGTTATTTCTTTTTCATAAGTGAAATAAAATAAGGTTTTATGCCTCAAAGAACTTTCGCAAATAATTTTTAAGTTAAAAGTCTTGAAAATCTCTTCAAACTCCAAGCTCATAATTACATACCACATTGTCTCCTTGACTACCATAATTACTGGTAAATGGCGGGGAGTAAAACCTCCTGAATAAATAAGTAAAAGTTTGATAAATTTCTTCTGAGAGACCCTTTGTACACTATCACAGCAACGCAGGAGATCATTTAGCATGATGGCTGCACTAATCAATTGATGCCCTACATTAACCCAGTTTGCCAAAATCTCCCAGGGAAATAAAATAACTGGCATAAAAATGTTGATTAGCAGAGTGGCCTCACACCGAGAATATTTAAGCAGGTAAATCCACAATGCATTTTCTTTATGGGATGTTGTCTAGATATCCCGTGGGACCTGTGCACTTATTAAGCAATCAGTGATGTTCTACCAGATTCATCTAATAAGTGTCAGATATGGCTGTGCATTTTAATTACAGAAGTCAGGTATTTCTGTGACTCAGGGATCTTAGAAGCATATTCATTAGATATATGGCATCAGAAATGTCAAGGGGTTTATAACTTCACTCAGTGAAGAAAATATCAACAATAAAAGAGAAAATTATTAAAGCACCATCATAGAGAGAGTGATGAGAATAATACCTATTTGTAAAACTAGCTTTATAACACATTTAATTAAGGTTCGGGCTGCAGTCACAAAGCAGAAAAACAGAGAACAAAAATGATGTATATTTTAAAGTATTATTTTGATTTACTGATTCATTTCTGCTTGACTGATTTTGGATTTTCTCAATATTCTGAATAAGTATTTTTAAACTATAAAAATACATTATAATCTTATTAAGTTTCCTTATGAGAGCCTTGTACATTTAAATATTCTTTTTGTAAGGAAGAAAATTAGAATGTTAATAAAAGAGAAAAATGATAAAAGTCTATTGTGACTGTCCTTATATTCTTAAAGTATGATGGAAATTCATTTGATGAAGTAATTGTACATACTTAGACATATTTTTCTTATTGAATATACATAAATATTAATAATACTCAAGAAAGTTGAAAAGTTACATAATTTAAATTGTGTGTTATATTAGCCATCTTTTTTAGTTGCTAAGAATATTTTATTTCTCATATTTTTACATCTTGAGTTATTTTGTAAAAGTACATTATCATTTTTATGCAAAAATATTTACTAATAATATATCCTAAAACAAGCAAAGTTTAGAAGTGTTAACTAGTTAATGATCCCTGTCATCAATTCACAAAACATTTATTTGGTCAAAATGTCATCTAGAATAAAATGTATAAACAAACAGATAAATAATTGATAGACTGGCAATGTAGGTATATAGGTAACTCACAAAGCTCTAATAAATAATTTTAAAGTTTCACTTGACTATTGTGTGTTTATGAAAATATTTGATCCTTTAAAGCAGTAGTTTTAAAACTTCCTAATGCTATGACCCTTTAATATAGTTCCCCATGTTGTAGTGACCCCAACCATGAACTTATTTCTTTGCTACTTCACAACTGTAATTTTGCTACTCTTATGAATCATAATATAAATATTTTATTTTCAGACTATCTCATATGTGACCCCCAAAAAGGTTGCAACCCATAGTTTGAGAACTACTGCTTTAAAGCATTAATTTGAGGATATATATATATATATATATATATATATATATGTATATATTAGCAAATTTAATATAGATATATAGTTTTAACACAAATACAAAAGTTACAAGGAATGTCTCTGGGCTACAAAAATACATTAGTAAAACTAACATTGACTTCTCAAGATTCCAAAATGGTATGACATTTTCAAATACCAAATAAAAATATTATTTTTAAAATTTACATATTTTCTTTTCATAAATAAATGGGGAAAATTTAGTCTTAAATTCAGTCACTTTGGAGTAGTTCATCTGCATGATATGTTGTCCTAGACATTGAAAAACATGGGTGTAAATGCTAAATGTAGCAAAAAAAAAAATCCACTAAAGTGTGAATCATAGAAATTCTGTGAGAAAATAGGAGATAACTTTTTTCTTTTATTTTGATGTAGTAAACTTCAACAGCTTCATATATTGAAGACTTGTTCTCTAGGTGGTTGTCCCAGGAATTAGGGATAATTGGAAATATAAACACTAATTTCACCAATAAGTAAACAAATTAATTAGTTCATAGCTTAGTAGCCCATTAGTAATTGGAGGCCAGCTGGAGGATGCAGGTCATCAGAGTCTACTGCCTTTGAAGACAACGATTTGTCACTAGCCTCATCTTGTCTTTACTTCATTGCCACAATAAGGGGAACTATGATTTGTGTGAGTATTTTTGGTGGGGAGGTGTGGTATATGTGTATATTTGTTAATGTTTATGTGTACAAGTGAATGTGTATGTGTGTATACAGATGCATACGTATGAGGAACACACGTGTTACATCTCCTCCTCTCTTGCTACCCACTGAATTTTTGAGATATAGACTGTCATTGAAACTGGATCTTAATTATTCAGGTAGGAAGATACTCAGCAACCACAGAGATTATCTTCTCTGTAATTCTTCTGCGCTGGGCTATGTGATATTTTATGTAGGTAAGAGGTTCTGAACTCAGGTCTTTGTGCTTTGTGTAGGAAGTGTTTAAATCACTGGGACCTCACTCCAGTCCCTCCACTGTAGTTTAAATTTTGGTTTCTATTATTTTTAATTATTTTGATAAATTAAAACTGTACAGACTGCTACACAAATTTATCAGTTTATTTACAATTCACCAAATGATGTGGGATTGGGTACACTTTCTCTCTTATCTTACAATGTTAAAACTATGATATTTTTCTCAGACTATGACTTTTTCTTTTCAGGGTGAAAGCTGAAAGATCAGAGAAGCAGAACAGCCAGCCACTAGTTCTTACCTCTATGAAATCCTCAGCCTAAAGAGAGTGAGTTCCTGTTTCCTCTTGCTTTATACACCTTTCTCTACCCTACCATCTTACTTCCTGAGATTAAAGGCTTAAAGGCCTGTGTATTTCCCAAGCAAAGGCATGAGATCTCAAGTGCTGGGATTAAAGGTGTGTGCCACCACTGTCTGGCTCTGTTTCTCTGCTATACTGGATCACTCTCATGTAGCCCAGTGTGGCCTTGAACTCACAGAGATCCAGACAGTTCTCTGCCTCCCAAGTGATAGGATTAAAGGTGTGTGCCTTCACTGCCTGGCCTCTGTGTCTAATCTAGTGTCTGGCTCTGTTTTCTGATCCTCAGGCAAGTTTACTAGGGTACACAATATATCACCACAGATTTCAAGTTTACAACATAGTATTATTAGCTATCTCTATGCTGAACATTAGATCTTCACAACTTACTTACCCAACAGCTTCATACACAGTTGATGAGGTGCTTTTTTATTTTTTATTTTTTCTTCTCCTTTTTTATTAAGAGATTTTCTATTCATTTTATATATCAACCACAGATTCCTGAATCAGACTATGATTTTTTTAAAGTACTGAAATATATTTCAAAGTAATATATAGTGTGAATGTACTAGATATTGCATTTTATGAAGTAGCAACAAATAAACATGATAAGGAGACAGAAACAAGCCAATGAAACCTCAACCATATACAAAGAACTAAAGGCATCTCAGGAATTGTGGGAATGGGAGAAATAGTTTTCCACCAATTGGTTATCCAATGCCAAATAGCTATGAAAATATCCATGCATTTCACATTGTACATAACCAGTATGGTGTAATTGGAATCACATATGTAAATACATACACATATATGCATGCATCAACAGTAAATAAAAAAAGAGACCATGAGATCAAAAGAGAACAAGAAGAGGAATATGGGAGGGTTTGGGACAAGAAAAGTGAAGGGCAATATGATGTGGTCATATACTATTATCTCAAATGATAAATGAAGAAATTTAAAATAGATAAAGTACCATTTACAGCAAATTCTATTTCCTAAATACTTGTTTCTTTACATTAATAACAAGTTAGTCTTCTTTATTACATATATAATTTACATGAGGAAAACATATCTAAATACACTATACAACTAAGTAACTTTTTTTTTGTAAACTAAATGCACAAAAGGGGGAAATTCCCTCAACAAAGAAAAGAGTAAAAGCAGGTGAGAGAAAGTGAGAGGAGTGGAATTCCAAGTTAGGTACTAGCATATTTTAGCTCAAAGAAATCTTAATTCCCTGTATTTTATAGCAAAAGTTTGCACAATAAGCAGAGTTTCAAATTTAGTGTGGACTTGATGTAGGTGGATACATATCCATGTGAATAGAACAAAAAATTAAACCAGATGCAAAACATCTTACAATATTTTAATGCTATGGCATTTTCATCATAATTAATCCTCAGACTATTGGGGTACTTGACTAACCTTTTCCCCCACTTATATGTGTGTTCACTGAAATATTGTTCCTCACTCATTCCAAGCGAGGTAACCCAGTAAAATAAATATCAAATGTTTCTCTCAATTGGGTACTTTGGAATTTGATCTTCAGATTTGTGTTACATTTATAATACCTACAGATACAAGGAAATTAGTAAGTGTCATATGGAGGATGAGGTCTAAAGGGACGGAATATAGACACAGCAAAACAAGTATAAATTGTGAATGGAGAATAATGGTTTAGGAAAGGTTTAAAATGTACAGGGCAAGATAATTAAAAACAATTTAAAAAATCCTATGGAAATGTGCTTCTATAGAAGCTTCCTGAAAGATATAGCTGCCTATACACACACACTCACACACACACACACACACACACACACACACACACACACACACACACAGAAAGAGAGACAGAGACAGAGACAGACAGAGACAGAGACATATAGTCAGATATATAGATGTATAGATATACATATTAAAAATTGAATTTAAATTTAACCTAAAAAAGGGATGAAAACACTTGTACTCGATGCCATAGGTTAACAAATACAAAATCCAGTGCCAGGATTGGGTTGCTTCCTTTGGACTTGTTGGCACGTGAGGTTCTCTATACCCACAAACTTTGTAGGATACTGTCAATGCTTTTGGCTACCTTTTGGACCCCACCCTGGTCTGCTCTAAGTGGTCCAGAGGGTGCCTGGACCGGTCTACTCTGGTGACCAGCCTAGCAAATAACCTAGCTGTCATCATAGAGCCTTTGTCCAGTGACTGATGGAGGCAGATACAGAGATCCACAGCCAGGTACCAGTCTGAGTTCCGGGAATTCAATTGATGAGAGAGAGGAGAGATACTGTAGGCGAGGGACATCGAGAATATGATGGGAGGATGTGCAGAGATGACAGACCACACTAGTGGAAACCCATGAACTGTGGACTGGTGACTATAGAGTCCCCATTGGACTGGACTAGGCCCTTTGGACACAGAGGACGGTTGTTTGGCTTGAACTGTTTGGGGGGCACCCAGGCGGGGGATCAGGATCTGTCCGGGGTGCATGGGCAGGCTTCTGGGAATCCTGTGCCTGTGGTGTGACACCTTGCACAGCCTTGGTGCAGTGGGAAGGGGCTTGGAAGTGCCTAGGTTCAGTGAGCTGGGCTCTGCTGACTCCCCATGAGGACCTCGATTTGCAGGATGTGGGGATGCCGGGTGGCTTGGGAAAGAGGGTGGGGTGGGGGTGGGAGGAGGAAGGAGGGGGAGTCTGTGGATAGCATGAGGACTGAGTAGAAAATTTCTTAATAAAGAAAAATAAAATAAAATACACACACACACACACACACACACACACACACACACACACAAAGAAATTGGTCAATATGACCCAACTTTTTGAAACACTATGCACTTGAGCCATAGATCATGGAAAAATCAAGCTGGTATTGCACATGGAAGTGTCATTGGTATTCGGTAGTTTTCATGATACTTTAGGATATACATATGCTGCCAGATGAGAAAAGGAATCAACATGTGACTTGTTTGCTACAGTAATGACCATCCAGATAAGACATGCCCTCTGGTGACACGATGTCTTAACACAATGGCATGGAAATACAATAGCTGTCTGACTTCACCAAGGCCCACTTCTTAAGTTGAAACCCATATTTGGCACAATTTTCAAGGGCACAACAGGTATAGACATGTCATTATCTCCAGAGGTGAATTGACCGCTCTTTCTGTACTAAATGGATATAGTATTAAAGCAACTACTAATGACTTATTTTACACAATTAGAGTTTCAGTCAACTTTGATCAGAAAAGTATCTTTTTGCAATTCATGTTGATCAACACAGAGATTTAAAACTGATCAAACTTCATCATATAAAAGGCCGTAGATTGCTCTAAATAAAACATCTGTATGACAACAACTGTTTCTAGGGTCATGGATGATAATGGTAGAGGAGAAAGAAAGGTTTCCCTAGTCACTGATGGTTGATGATGACAAGGGAATAGTGTTTTCTGTACATACAGTCCAGCTTCGCATTAACTTCACTATGGTTACAACAGCATACAAAAAGCCATTATTTGTACCTGCCAGGCAAAATTCTAGCATGGAGAGGAAACGTGGTCATGAAATATCACCACTAATTAATGAACTGTCAGAAATTAATAACAACTTGGAGAGAGAGAGACTCAGTTTTCTTTGAGGGTAGGCTTTACATCCAATACACATGGGCAGTATAAACTGCACTTGATGAGTTTAAAAAAATAAACAGCAAGAAATCTGCATAAAGTATTAGTTACTTTTTGTGGCTGTGGATTTTTTTTTTATAATTAAAACCAAGGCAACTGATATGATAAATAATTTAATTGGGCTTACAGTTCCAGAGGAATTGGTGCCCATGTTGGCAGAGCAGAAGCATTACAAAAGATAGTAGGCATATACCCAGGAGCAGGAACCTGAGAACTTAAATCTTCTACTGCAAGCACTAAGCAGAGAAGAAAGGAGGGAGGGAGGGATGGAAGAAATGTGAGAAAGGATATACTGGGAGTATTATGAGGCTTTATTTACTGAAGTCATCCCACAGTGACATACTTCCTCCATCAAGGTTAAACTTTCAAGACTTTTCTAAACAGTACTAGCAAATTGGGACAAGTGCCAGCATATGAGTCTATGGAACACATTCTCTTTCAAAGTACCACAGGAGTGGTGAGTAAGGGGTATAGATCTTGGAAGAATGAGAAGAAGGGTGAATATGGTCAAAATGTATTCCACAAAATTGTCATAGAACTAATGAAAAATGAAAAACAGAAACAAAGCAGAATAGCCATTTTTCTCATTTCCCTTTATGTCTTGAATAATGACTGTATTTTTAGTTATGTTAGAAGGATTTTCTTACTTGGTATCTGACATTGAACTTTGTTCATAGAATTTAAAGAGAAAGCATATAGTACATAGATATTGCTAATCCATATGGTTTGTTATTCTTTAGTTCTGAAGAGCTTGATTGAGAGGAAAAGAAGTCAACCAATGGGAAATTACTTTCTGGAAACATTAATGCTACTAGCTGTTCTTAATAAGTTGGAAAGTCACTAATGGCATATACCACTGTTCATGATGGTCTAAGACCAAACAAAGGTGTTTCCTGAGTTTTAAATTTGAACCATCTAATGGCAAGCAGCCTGATAGACCACTCAGGTCATAAAATAATCTTCTGAGACATTAGGTTTCATTCTATTCAGCCTTAAGTCGCATTCAGTTTTTGTTATTATTCCATGAGAAAAATACACTTTAATTGAGATTTTATTTTTTTTTCATTTCTGCCTTGATGTCATTTATTGCTATTATTGTTATTGTTATTATTATATTTTATTGTTGAAGAAATCATATTCAAGTGCCTTCAAATGCTGTATTTCCATTTTTTCCACCTAACTCTTCCCATTCTAATTCCTCCTGTAGTCCTCATTTCCTAACAAATTATGAAGTGTTCTTTAATTATTCGTGCCACACACACACACACACACACACACACTCACACACTCACACACACATACACACAGAAAAAGAGTCAGAGAGTCAGAGACAGTGACAGAGACATGGAGAGGAAGATAGAGACAGAGAGACACTGAGACACACAGTGAGAGTGTTTGCTAATGCCACTTAGTACAAAGGTTCTCAATCTGAGGGTCATGACCCCTTTAGGGTCACATATCAGATATCCTGTATATTAGATATTTATATTACAATTCACAACATTAGTAAAATCATAATTATGAAGTTGCAGTGAAGTAATTTTATGGTAGATGGTCATTACAACACGAGAAAACATATTAAAGTGTCAAAGCATGAAAAAGTTTGAAAACCACTGACTTAGTGTTTCCGGGAGGCATATGTGATTAGAGTTGACTGCTTGAGATTGGCTAGCCTATCTGGGACTCATCTCTGGAGTAGAATGATTGTCCCTTTATAATACTCATTATTTACCTGCAATTCTTCGTCTAGGGATGGGTTCTGAGAAGGTTTTTCCTATCCATGGTAACATTCCAACTGGTATTGTAATTGTTCAGTTCTTGTTTAGGTGATAGTATGGTTGAAATTACATGAGTGTAGCTTGCTTGTCATATGTAAAATACACAGTATTGCAGCAGACTTTTAGTCCTTTCTTTCTTTCTGATAATCATTATTTCCCTTTTTCTGTAATGTTCTCTGAGCCTTAGGTATAGATATAGGTGTAGATGTGTAAGTTGCAACTGGAAACACCGTGATCAATAGTTTTCTCATTGTATCAGTTTTAGATTTTCATTATGGGCTTCTGTCTGCTGCAAAAAGAAGATTCTTTGGTGAGGGTTCACAATTACCTATACCTGTGGGTATAATTTTATTCAACTCTAAGTAAAAATTAAATCATGAAAATTTCAGGTAAATGGACAGAACTAGAAAATACAACACCAAGTAAGGTAACCAAGACTCAGAAAGACTAATACTGCTTGTTCTTTATTATTTGTGGATTCCAGTTCTGAAATTTTAAATGTGGTTGCATGACCTGCATTAGTTGAAGAAACTAGGGAAGTAAAGGAAGACATGGTAGTGAGGAGTTCTAGAAAGGAAAATAGTAGGACATGGGCCCTCTACAACCAAAAATGAGAAATGCAAGGGCTACATTGAGCAGGAGAGAGGGAATACAATATTGAGAGAGTGGAGGAATAGTGATAAAGAATATTGAAAGTGGTTGAAAAGCCATGATAAAACATCATGTTTACTTAAAATACATTTAATATATGAGTTTGAATATGTGCACATTTTTATATAGAGAATAAATAAAGTTACACATGACTTGGAGTGGAAACACTATCCCTAAGAGCCAAAGACTATCTAACAAAAACTCCAGTGCCACAAATAAGAAATGTCCTTTCAATTTGTCAAGGGAGTCCAAGGTACTCCCAAAACAGTATAGGCTGTTGCATTGTTCTTGGCTGTCTCTCAGAAACTGAAGGGGACAATTGTCTGTTGAAGGTGCTACCCACTGTGAAGAAGAGAGCTCAAACTGACCTGGAAGTCTCCACTATGAAGACTTAATCTCAAAGTACTTGAAAGTTCTTTGAAAGATGCCTATGAAAAAAAAACAATCAGTAGTCCTACTGTAAACTGATTCTAGCTGTAAAGCCTATGAATCATAATTCCCAGTGCAGCAGGGTATGTTTAAAATTGCAATAGGGACATAATATCTTTGGGGAAACAAACAGAAGGGCAATCAAATGTAAGGCCCAATCAAGAGGAACACAATCATTCCTGATACCATAAACCTAGAACATCCCATAACTGGTGAGGATCTGCATCTGAAGATCGACTACCATCACTTTCCTAATCCAGTAGAGTGCTTCCTTGTTGTAAAACCCCGTATGAAGTCACATAAATGGTATACCTTCTTTCCAAGTCTGTCCAGGCACATTTCCATATCAGAAGCTGATTCTTCACATTATCTAGATTTTCCACTCATGACACAAAGTAGGCTCCTATTCATCAACAAAATTCCATGGAATTTTTTTTTAGCATTTTCAGCCTCAAATTTTATAGGTTTGAAGTAATATAATTGTTTCATACAAACATAGATGAAGAAGTCTCTTTATCTATGTAATTCATAGTATGACATGGGACATTTGTGAAAACAATTTACTGTGACATGTTTATGCAGCTATGTTTTAATTTCCAGGGCAAAAAGGCAAATATGAATGAAAAAGTTCCGGTTCATTAAAATTCTTATTTTCAAATGTTAAGGAAAAAAAGGGCAGCAAAAATATTTTTCATATATTATTTCTTACACAAAATATGTCTTAAGCATTAATTCCCCTTGGTGTGTGGTCATAAAGCCTGTACGTGAAATACACAGAACATTAAATATACAGATGCACAAGCAGCCATAAATGCTCAACACTGTCAGGCTTTAGCATGTCTATAAAGCCTGTTTCTGCATACCAATTAACCAAGCCGTGCTGTTTCAGCACCAAGTGGTCAGATAAAGTGTAGATGCTTCAGTATGTTAAAATGTAAATGATCTTGCTGACTAAGTAACAAGGGACATATATTTATTTTCCATAAGAAAATCTGGCCAATAAAGGGAAAAAAGTAAGAAAAAATACAAAACTAGCTTAACATTACAATAATAGTTCCTTTAAAATAAATTGAAACTCTCTTCCTTTAATAAAAGGAAGCATTTTTCACACCTTAAGAGAAATCAATAGAAAAAGGTTACACAGCAAGCCCTGTGTCTTTCTTGTTGTCTGTACCATGATTTATAATGCAGGCTTTGTGTAGGAAATCAATTAATGCAGACAGAATCCTGTTCTCCATTGGGAATACAATAATTGGGTTCTCCCTAGCGGCCCTGTTGTCTACTGTAATGATTCAGGTGTTTCAAATATGCGTTTACTGCATATATTTTGTATCATATAGACTAAGAGTTGGCTTAACTTAATTAATCTGGGGTTGTCATTAGTTCTTAAGTACTTAATAATGTTCTGGCTACATGCAATGAATCTCTCTTAAACTGCTGTGCACTGTTTGATAGGACATTTTATGCCAAACTCAATGTGAAGACAAGCCCTAAACTCCCTTGTTCTCTTCCACTGTGAATAATTTCATTACTATTTCCAGCATGCATGCGATGGTTATTTCATTTGTTCACTCAGTCAAACAAAGCAGCATTTTATTTACTTTAAATGACACGGATAAACAGCCTCCACCTTTGACTAAAGTACTATCAAAGAGATATTGCTAATAGTAACACACACAGAAAAACAAAACAAGATCATAAACCACCTCAGCAACACATGTGTGGACAAATCAAACATCCTTTCTGGGAACAGTGGATTTTTATAGAATTCATTATTTATGATGTCATATTTTTAAGCTCAAAAGTTTTGAGAGACCACAGCTGAAAAGTTCTCACTGTAACCCTACCACTATCGCTTGATCAAATTGATATAATATTATTCCTGAATAGTTGAACAGCTGTCTCTCAACCCAAATAGGGAACGTAAAGCAGGCCAGAGGATACCATAAAACCCAAACAGTAACCATGAGCTTTATTGCCATTACCAGCTGAAGAGTTATTTATGGTAGCAGAAATGACTCAAAGACAACTTCATTAGCAAAGACCATGCCAGTATAGGGTATGATACAGAAAATACGGAATGTGGAGCACACTGCTCAACTCATAGGCAGCTCATTGGGTTGGAGAGTGTCTTTCACAGGAAGCTGTTGGTCCGAGCCTCTTTCTGGAAGCTCAGCTGGTTGGATAGTGTCTTACAGCACTTCTTACTACATATGCAAGCTTGGAGAGAGTGGTCCCAATAAATCTCCTCAGTTTCAGGAACTTTCTGACATTAGAGTATTTCCTGAGAATTAAGATGCTTCCCTGCAAATGGAATTTTCTCCACGGTTTCAAACACACTGAAACTTAATGAGCATCCACCAAAGATGGAATGTTTTTCTCAGAGAAATATTTTTTCTGTAATTATCAATCTCCCCTCATAATTTTTAATCTAAATTCTCATAGTTTTGAGGAGCTCACAGACATCATCAGAGAACTATTTTTGTGCAGTGAGCAATAATTGACACAGAAACTCACATCAGAGCCAAGTGCAGAGAGTAAGTGTTTTTGAAATACTCAGGCACAAATAGGACACCTATATCATCCCTATAATATATGTAATATTACCATTGAAATTTGGTATTCAAAATGAAGTACATCAAATAAATTAGGTAAGAGAAATGAATGATGGGAACTTATGGCTCACTGCATAATTGAGAAATAATGAGAAGTCAGATGCAGTAAATAGCAAGCTTACTTAGTAAGCTGAAGTTGTTGCCGAATTCAAGGTCAAAGGAGCTCTCCAATACAAAATCCATTCGTGCTTAACACATTATAGAATATTGGAAAAGTACCACTGGATGCTTAAGATGGGTGTTCACTGATAAATTTTCCTTGACTTTTGTGGTTTGGCAGAAGTCAATTTCCCAAGTCAACGGGTGCTTAAAACCTACCTTAGAATTGGCCAGAAGTAATATCTGGCTTGAAATGTAGCATCCTAGATGTTCCATTGTAGGGGAAGTACATTGTTTAAAACATCTTTTTAGATTAATAAGAAAATCATGAATTCAAAATGTGTTATTTTATTTAATAATAATTTATTATTTACCTGTGTGTATAGACTGCACATTCAGTCAGAAGAGTGTGGTGGAATTGGTTCAGTTTCAAGCACATAGGTTTTTATTTTCCACAGGAAGTATCATTTTTATATTTATCAAACTTCTGCAAATTAATTTTTAATTTTAATAAGAAAAAATTATAATCAGTAGATACAGTGTATATATATATATATATATGTGTGTGTGTGTGTGTATGTATGCTTGTATATATGTAGTGAAAATTTTTCAAACAGTAATAATAAATGAACTATTGACATTCTTTAAGTTTAAGGAGTCTTGATATATCATGCAATATGAAACAAAATATTTAGTGCCCATATGTTTTAGTATGATTTAATCTTTATGAAAAAATTCCATTAATAAAAACATTTTTGTATATGGAAAATAAATTATCAATCCACTGAAGCTGAAAAGCATGAGGGAAAGTGGAGGCCTTGTAGGTTCCTTGTTGAAATGAAAGAAACGTTCTGAATTTACAACAGTGTGAAAATATTAAAACTGTTAATATTTTATCTTATAAGTTATGAGTTTATTGATTTTGGCTTATATTTCATTAATTCTCCATTGCTTTAAGTATTAATAAAACAAAATACCAGAAAATAAAGAAATATTCTTCACAAACATTCACTGATCAAGTATCATTATGAAATATTTTTCTACTCAGGACAGCATGATTTTATAACATATTATTAACATAAGAGTTATTAACTTGGTCATGAAATACATTTGTATTTTATAGATTTTAAAATTTAACAAGATAGTTAAAGAATTGAGAATGAAAAAACCATGAGGTTTCAAATTTATTATCTGGCCCAGATTCATTTTTTTCCCAGTAACCAGTGGACTCTCAAGAGAATTGATTAAAGAATGGTAGTTATGAATAATTCTAAATGCCATTTTTAGTTTGCAATGCGTTGCTTAATTTGATTTTACTTTTATTTTTTTCTGTTGAAAGTTGGTGCCCGAATCTCCACATTTTATCTTATCAGAAATATAGTGAAACTTGTAAAAAACAATCTAGATAAATATACTAAGGCCATTTAGAATTCTTCCATGTACAATATCTAGGGTTGACTAGAAAAAGATCATCTACGTAGCAGCTCATCTCTAAAGGAAAGTGATTTTCTTTCCATTAGCAGACATTAACTATTAGCTATTAACATTAGCTCTTTATGTAGTGGCGGAACTGTGTGGAGTTTCCCCTACCCACATTGGCATGTTAACTGGCAATATTCAAATCAGTACACTTCTTGACCTCGTGCAGTGTTAAAATGTAGCTGTATGCTTGTCCTATAACACAGCTAGCAAAGACTGGACTTTGAGGCAGATTGGATAGTAACTGTCTCTGTCTCCTCACTGCTGTGTGATGTACACTAAGTTCCTAAAAGGCTTCTTCAAAAACCAGAGATGTCGTTTCAATCCTGCCCTCTGATTAAGCAGCAGAATGGTTTCCCCTCAGGCAAAGATTGATTTCTACAGTTTCTTTTGAACTATAATCAATCCCTCTACTTCCCTGAACTTTAAAAATTACTGTTAAAGATATTTAGAACAAGTATATTCCTTAACAGAGAAATTGAATTTTAATAAAAAAAAGTCTATGGTGTCCAACTTATCAGAAAACTAAATGATTCCTAAACAGCTTTTTATGAGGTAAAATTTTACAAAATGAGATTTTTTTTATTATATGAATAAAATTAGATTGCTTCTCTCATTCAGAAAGAAAGCAAATTATTGTTCCCAGTTCCCTGAAGTACCCTGGTGAAATCAAAAGGAACTGGAGGCAAAAGATCCTTGCCTTTTTTCCTCCTGCTATATCTAATCAGAAAAGGATCCTTTCAAAGTATTCTAAAATTAAAAGAATATTACTTAGTATAGATGTGAATTCTCCCAACAAAATGAGTTGATGTCATAGAGAAGCTACTATAGAGTTTTACAAAGTGAATTTTAATATTTTTGTAGTACATGCTTAAAGTGTTCTTGAAATTCTATTGATTCTCTTCCAGAGCACCAATTTGAGTCATACAACAGCTCTGCAAACCTTTAAATCTTTAGATAATAAGGAAAATGAATTTTTAATAGTTAGTTGTATGTGTGTTGAATGAAGGACTGTTATATTGAGTGACAATTGGTTCTGGGGGGAGGCAGAGTTAATTTTCTTTAGGATATGGCCACTGGCAGGAGGCCTGTGCCTCATTGAATGACCCTATACATGTGAACACAAGGGTAGCATATATTAGATTTAGTACATTAAAACATAATTAAATAAATGCCCATATTAATATAAAATGAGTCACTCTAATTTGAAAACACAGCAACCCTTACTGGAAGCACTAATTTGAATCGAAGTATTAAACAATAAATAAATACAAGAGGAAATGATGATGAGAGTGAGCCCCAGTAGTAATCATTATGACAAAAATTTGTTGTATATATGTAGGGAATTTTCAAAGAATTAATGTATTTTTAAATGAAAAAATTAATTAAATAAAACTGAAACAGAAGATATAAATTTGGATAAAGAGATGATGATGGGTCTTTGAGGGTTTTGGAATGGGGAGTCAGGGCAGATATGGCCAAGATACAATCTGGATATGGGAAGTCTTATAAGGCACCACCCCTTGATTAAGAGCTACAGACAATTAATGGCTGTTACAGCTATACCACTCTTGGGCACATACCCAAGGAATGCTCAATCACACCACAAGGACACATGCTCAACTATGTTCATAACAGCATTATTCATAATATCCAGAACCTGGAAACAACCTAGATGCCCTTCCACTGAAGAATGGATAAATAAATTGTGGTACATATACACAATGGAGTACTACTCAGCAGAGAAAAACAATGACATCATGAGCTTTGCAGGCAAATGGATGGAACTAGAAAAAATCATCCTGAGTGAGGTAACCCAGACTCAGAAAGACAAACATGGTATGTACTCACTCATAAGTGGATGCTAGATGTAAAGCAAAGGATAACCAGACTGCAACTCACAACTCCAGGGAGGCTACCTAGTAAAGAGGACTCTAAGAAAGACACAGGGATCATCCAATGACAGAGAAATGGATGAGATCTACATGAGCAAACTGAGGGCGAGGGGGATAATGGAGGGCAAGGGTCGAGGGAAAGAGAGCTTAGGAGAGCGGGAGGTCCCAGCTGGATCAGGAACAGAGTGGGAGAACAAGGAAAGAGATACCATGATTAATGAAGACCCCATGGGAATAGGAAGAAGCAGAGTGCTAGAGAGGTCCCCAGAAATCCACAAAGATATCTCCACTAAAGACTGCTGGCAATTGTCGAGAGTGATTGAGCTGACCTTCTCTGGTGATCTGATGGCCGAACACCCTAACTGTAGTGATAGAACCCTCATCCAGTGACTGATGGAAGCAGATGCAGAGATCCACGACCAAAGCCCAGGTGGAGCTCCAGGAGTCCAATCGGCAAGAGAGAGAGGAGGGATTATATGAGCAAGAGATATTGAGACCATGATTGGAAAAGGCACAGGGACAAATAGCCAAACTAGTAGAAACACATAAACTGTAAACCAATAGCTGAGGAGCTCCAATGGAACTGGACCAGGCCCTCTGGATAAGTGAGACAATTGATTAGCTTGAACTGATTAGGAGGTCCCCAGGCAAGGGATGGGGACCTGTCCTTGGTGCATGGGCTGGCTTTATGGAATCTAGGGCCTATGCTGAGACACTTTGTTCAGTTTTGGTAATGGGAGGAGGGGACTGGACCTGCCTCAACTGAATCTACCAGGCTGGGCTGACTCCCCAGGGGGAGACTTTGCCTTGGAGGAGGTGAAAATGCGGAGGATTTGGGGGGGGAGATTTGGGGAGTGGGAGGAGGGAGGACAGGTGAATCCTTGGCTGATATGTAAAATTTAATTAATTATAAAATAAAAATATTTAAAAAAATAAAATGGTACAAAATGAGATTTCAGCAACCAAAAAAAAAAAAGAAAAAAGACAATAACAATATGTGTTCTTTAGGGATGAGTCCCCTCAAGAGATATTCAAACATGAGTGATTGTCACTACACATCACATATAAACATAAAAACAACACAAAATGTTCTCAGCAGACTGTATTCATGTATACATATGTGTGTGTGTGTGTGTGTGTGTGTGTAACAGTAATAATAGAAGAAAAGAGATTATGAATTTGAGAGGAAATGGGGTATGTGAGGTCAATTCGAGGGAGTGAAAGCTTAGGCTGAAAATTATAGGTTTTTTTTTTTCACTCTTTGGGGGCTCATCATCAAGCTCCCAAATAAATACACATGAGGATTAATTCTTACTTATGAATGCCTAGCCTTAGCTTGGCTTGTTTCTAGCCAGCCTTTCTGACTTAAATTATCCCATTTCTCTTAAACTCAGTTTTGCCTCTGGGCTTTTTACATTTCTTTATTCTCTATATCTTTCTGTCCTTCTTATTTCATGGCTGGCTGTGGGTCTGGGTGGCCACACCCTTCCTCCTCTCCTCTTTTTCCTGTTCCATGCTCCTTTCCTAGATTTCTCTGCCTATTTATTCTTTCTGTCTGTCAGCCTCTCCTACACTTTCTCCTGCCTAGCTATTGGCAATTCAGCTGGTTATTAGACCAATCAGGTGTTATAGACAGGCAATGCAACACAGAGCATTACACAGAGTTAAAGAAATGAAACATAGAGGAATGCAACACATCTTTGCATCATTAAACATCGTAAAACTATATACAACAGCATTTATCAAGTGAGAATTACATTTATAATATTCAGTCTACTTGTATTTAGACAATCTAGAGTAAATATTCCATTATATATCTTATCTTAGTGATTTCAAGGTTTTATACCTAATTTACTTTCCATCATAAGTAAGTAAAACTATAACTGTAACTATTTAGTCTTTAACTCTATCAAAGACTTCAGAAGGATCTAACATTACCTAAAAACAGAGACTTCTGGCTGACTGGTCAGTCACCCAAATGTCCTTTGCAACATTAATGTGCTTAGCCTACAGGTCTAAAATATTTGGCTGACTTTTGAGTGAGGCACGAAATTTGATGGACTGTTCCACCTTATATTGGTAAAATTCAGCAGTCCCTTTCCTCTGTGCCCTTCAGAAAATCTGGCAGGCTCTTCTGTGAAGTGGAATCTCAAAGGACTGTCCTACCTTGTCTTGGCAAGGTTCAGCAGGCTTTTTCCTATGTCCTACTTGTTCAGTCCGTACAGCATACTGTCAGCAGTGAAGGCAAGAGCAGGTCCTTTCCAAAATATCAAGTTTTGCCACATTGAAAGCAAAGTCCCCATGGAGTTTCTTCAATGCCCACCATCATTATTTAAGGTAAATTGGTGCTGCCAGGAGCAGATGTCTCTCATTGTCATGAAAAACCTTAGGCTATTAACATATTAAGTGCTACATTCTGTAGGTCTTTGAAGAGTTTGAAAAATCATATATCTATCTGAATTATACCACTTTAACATTGAAAACATGTTGGATAATGTCTTTCTGTATGCTGTGAATATATGTTGTTCCCATTGGTTAATAAATAAGATGTTTTGGCCTATGGCAAAGTAGCTTAGAGGCAGGTGATAAATCCAAGGAGAGAGATAGGAAAGAGAAAGGCAGATTCTGAAGAGATGCCAGCCATGAGGAAGGAGTAGCAAGATGCCAGCAGACCGGTAAAGCCACAGAACATGTGGCAAAACATAGATTAACAGAAATGGGTTAATTTAAGATATAAGAGCTAGATAGCAAGAGGCCTGCCATAGACCATACAGTTTGTAATATGTAAATAATATGAGCCTCTGTATGTTTACTTGGGGCCAATCAGCTGTGGGACTCAGGTGGGAGGGATTCATCTCAATCACAGGGCCTGGCAGGATTGGAGAAACCTTTCGACTACAAAAACATACCTAATGTGACTACAAGTTTCATTATTATAGATTAACTAATGACCTGCATGTCTCAATTATACACTACCTTTTAAATGAGTTTCACAAGCACAAATATTACAAACAATATTAAAAACATATATACAGTATAAAAAAACTTTAAATTTGTATCAATATAGAAAAATCCACACCAATACAAAATATCTGATATTAATAGTTGTCTCTTTATCCTATATTCCTATATTCCCCTAAATGATAACAAACATCCATATCCCACCAAATAACTAAAAATAATTCCCGCCTTTTGGGAATGTGGGCATTGTGTTCTCTAGACTGCTTCCTACTATCTGTGGATGAAGGCACCTTAAGGGGTCCCTGAGAAAATTGAGATAATGACCAAATTCTGGGAAGACCAGCTGTAACCTTTGTTGATATATATCACCTGTCATAATTCAGGAGGTCTCCCTGATAAAACCTAATCCACATTAACCCTAAAGGAATTCACAACCTCTTCTTTTCTGTGAAACAAAAGCAAAACCTCTTCCCCAATGTAACATATTTTTGACTTCTTTCATAAAGTTAGATAGCCCTAAAGTATCTTGGTTGACTCAATTTCGCAGGCCTGTTCACAATTCCATGTTTGTAAGCTGGTGGTTTTTTTTTTTTTTATTTATCAGCATTCAAAAATTTCAAAATCAGCACAATACCACATAGGATCCAGAGTCCTTATGTATTTTTGATTTTTACATTTTTTCTTTTATTTCACTTTCCCTCTCTCTTTAAAGAATTTACTTTATTATGTTTAAATTATTTCTTTCTATCATTGTCTATACCCATTTTATTTTCTTTCTTAAATCTAGAGACATTGCTAAGCACACTGTAATCTGTTTAGATTTTTTCCCCCATGTAGAGCTCTTTTACTGTGTATACTTTAGCCTTTTTTAACCACCTGAGAAAACTTCAAACTGTTAAGCTGGTTCCTCCTCTGTGGCATGGATTGGCTCTACCCCACTCCTAGCATCCTTGAGAACCCAGACTTAAGAGTGTACTGCCCAGTCTGGAGCTATGTGACCAGGAAATGCATTCAACCTTCCAGCACTGGGATGCTCTGGAATGCCTGTGCCCTGCACTGTGGAAGGCTTTTTTTTTTTTTTTTTTTTTTTTGCCGAAAATTTTGTTCAAGTGCTGTGCAGTATGGCAAAATTTCTTAAAACTGCAGTATCTTTTTATGATGTTTTTCTCTTTTTTTCTTCAGCTTTCTCATGCACTCTGTGGAAATTTGGGCTCCATGTTGGTATGCCAAAATGCAGTTATTTTTTTTTTTGACAGCAAATAAATACATGAAGACATATTCTTACTTATGAATGCCCAGTTTTAGCTTGACTTGTTTCTAGCCAGCTTTTCTATCTAAAATCACCCATTTATCTTTAACTAAGTTTGCTTCTGGGCTTTTTACCATTCTTTTTTCTATATAGCTTTCTTTCCTTTTTATTCTGTGACTGGCTGGGTGGCTGTGTGGCTGTGTGGCTGTGTGGCTGTGTGGCTGTGTGGCTGCGTGGCTGCGTGGCTGTGGTGTGGCTGTGTGGCTGTGTGGCTGTGTGGCTGTGGTGTGGCTGTGTGGCTGTGGTGTGGCTGTGGTGTGGCTGTGTGGCTGTGTGGCTGTGGTGTGGCTGTGTGGCTGTGTGGCTGTGTGGCTGTGTGGCTGTGTGGCTGTGTGGCTGTGGTGTGGCTGTGTGGCTGTGTAGCTGCGTGGCTGTGTAGCTGGCCTCTTGCATCCTCCTCTCCTCCTTTTCTTACTCCTCCCTCCTTCCCTAGATTACTACCCCTATTCCACTTCTTTCTTTCTTTCTTTCTTTCTTTCTTTCTTTCTTTCTTTCTTTCTTTCTTTCTTTCTTTTCTTTCTTTCTTTCTCTCTTTTTTGTTTTGCTTTTCGAGATAGGGTTTCTCTGTGATATTTTGATGCCTGTCCTGGATCTCTCTCTGTAGACCAGGCTGGCCTCAAGAGCATCGCCTGGCTCTGCCTTCCGAGTGCTGGGATTAAAGGCGTGTGCCACCACCACCTAGCCTCCTATTTATTCTTTCTGCAAGCCAGCCACACCTATCCTTTCTCCTGCCTAGCTATTGCCATGGATTCTTCATTAGACCAATCAGGTGTTTTAAGCAGGCAAAGTAACACAGCTTTGCAGATTCAAACACATGCAACATAAAACAATGAAACACATTTTTGCATCATTAAATAAATGTTCCACAACATAAATGATTGTGGCACACCTTAAACAAATTCTGCAATAGGAAATTGTGTGCATGTAGTATTCATGTATAAAATTCTCAAATAAAATGTAAAACAATAGTGTAAATGTATGATATTTTCAAAATGAATAAAATTTAAAATTAAAACAGCTAACTAAAAGGAACTAAACTTTAAAATGTGAATGGAAAATGTTAATAGATTTAAATAAAAATTAATGAAATTAGTTTTATAATTATGATCAGCTACTAAAAAATCCAGGGGTGATTTTTATTGAGAGCCTCTGGTAGTAAAAGTCCATGAGAGTATACAGCAGTGACAACTAGAGTTCAGAAGGTCAACCTATCAGAACTAAGGGTTCTGTTAGAGGAAACCGTCACACAAGGTGTTATGGGATTACTGCCTTTTGAATGAACTGGCTGTCTCTTGTTGTAAACTTCTTGTGCAATAACAACTATGACTCTCCCCATTTACCGTGCATTTCCATGTTGTGTGTACATGTAATCTCACGACTGCATCTCAGTCTTGGACACAACTTTCCCTATACATTTGGGGTAATTGGACAACTGCCCTAGCTATGTTTATCTTTCATTAACATATATCTGGCCAGAGCCATTCTCCGGACAAAAGTATTTCAGCAAAGATACATTTTTCCAAGGACAAAATTGCCCATAGATAAACATTAGCTCATCTCACTCACAGATAGAGAAAAGAACCACTAACAATTAAATCCTCAACCCCTTACCTTCACCCCAGGTTATTTACACAAGACCCTAATTTAAGAGATTTACTGCTCACATTCATGGGATGAAGTTTTAGCCATTTGCTAGATACTGAGTTAAGGCAGTTACTTCCCACTGACCCAAGGAGATTGCCTACAAGGCCAGGCAGGTAATAGGTACCAAGCTTCTTTCTTGTGCAAATTAAGTTTTTATTCCTCCTCAGCCAGGTGTTATTCCTAGATTTTCTCCTCAGCAATTACTGAGTGAAAGTGCTTTCACTAACCGAATACTACATGCTCTGACAGAGGTTGCTCAGCCACCTAACATATGTCCCCCTCCCTATCAGAAAGCAGCTGCAGCCGGGATGAATGTGAAAAATGGCGCCAAAGACAGTTGACTTTCTTGTGACTTACTGACACCTAACATTTTACCTAGCCATTTCTAGATTATAGTTTGAGCACATAAATTACCTCATTGGTCTTAGCCTTTAGTTGACCCTACCAGAGAACTCCCCTTTAGTCACTCCCCTTTTGGGTTGTAATTGGAAGCTGACAATTAATTGCTTTATGGGTCCTTATCGCCTCTCTCTGAGACCCTGTAAACTTCAAGCCTCACATTGCTTTACCAAAGAATTACTGTGTGGGTATATATACTGGTTCTCTGAAAGCACTAGGAGAGGACTGATGGAAAAGAACAAAGGTGAGGACGGAGATGGAAAGAACTAGGTAGAATGGTGAGAGAACAGCAGAAGGGACTGAGAGCAAAAGGGACTGAGAGCAGGAGGGACCCAGAGGAGCTAAGTAAGAGAGCAGAAAAGAAACTGTGCGGATAGAATCGCCATAAAAGAATAAAGTGAATGGACTAAAGAACTCAGTGTGCTTAGATTTATTAAATATCCCTCAGATTAGAATCCTCAGCTGGTTGGTAGACTCTTCCGCGGACCCTGGGAGCAAGCAATATAGGCTGGACCTAATATTGCTTGCGTTATTTTTTAATCATTATTCTTATGCTGATCACCTCCAGGACCTTGTACTGAACTAACACTTTATCTCTGAGCTGTATCTCCAGGCCTGTTTTTTCAGCTCTGCTCTTTTTCCACGTTTCTAAAGATTGGGCTGAACTCACAGTATAGCTTGCCCAGAGATTACACTCATAATCCACCTACCTCACCCTCCTTAATGTTGGGATTGTAGACTTGAAAGAAATAATAGGCAGAGAAAAACTTTTAATGGAGTGTTCTTCACTGTGTTAAAAGTTAATCAAGATAATGAAGCTGTTATGGAATATTATTTTAACTAGGCAAAGATGCATTACATGTGTTTATAGTGCAGAATATTACTTTAACTGTGTAAAGGTATGTTACTTTTGTTTATGCTGCATTTGTTTGGCAATATGAGGATGTATGTTTAATTATGTAAAGATGTGTTGTATCTGTTTCATCTTCTGCCTAAGGCACCTAACTGGTCTCATAAAAAGTTGAATGTCCAATAGCTAAGCAGGAGAAAGAATAGGTGGGGCTGCCAGGCAGAGAGACTAAAGAGAAGGAGAAATCTAGACTTGAGAAGAAAGAAGAATGAGAGAGGAAGAGAATGATGGACACACCCGGGCCTAGAAGCCAGGCAGATATCAGCTAGTCAGACATAGAGACTCAGCAAAAGTAAGAAATACGGAAGTAAGAAAGATAATAAGACTGAGGCAAAAAAGATAGACAAAGAGAAACAGGTAATTTAAGTTAAAGTGATAGCCAGAAATGTACTTAAGCTAGGCCAAGGATTCAAAACTAATAATAAGTGTCTGTGCCATGATCTGGGAACTGGTTGGGAACTGTTTGGGAACTGGTTGGTGCATGAGTCATATTTAAAGAATACCTGCATAAAAGGTTTGGACAATGCCTTTAGAAACTTCGGGAGTAATTGATTATTTGAATCTTTTAGCTAAAACTGCATATTAGCTAAAGCTGTTTTATAGAATTCTAACAATTTCAGTGAAAAGATCGATCTATTTATAATTATGTTAATGAATAATTATTTATTTGTAATATTATCTGACATACATCACATAAAACAATAAAAGATATTTGAAAATAAAATATAATTCTACCTTTAATAAATAAATTGAGGATTGTGACTTGAATTTAAAAGATACCCTATGGGATCTTATTTTGAATATCTGTCTCCTGAACTAAGTCCTTCCTTCAGGAAATGGACCTTGGTTTTCAGAAATGGGTCACTGGGAATGGACCTTTGATAGTCATACCTAGTTTTGCCCTAGGTGCTGGTCTTACACCCTCTGTTTTTCGGATTATAAAAAAGTGAGAAGCCTACACCTGTTGCAGGAATCTTAAAGAATCTTATTAATAAAATCAAACCTGAGCCAGTTATTGGGGTGAACGCTGGAAGATCAGAGAGACAGAACAAGCCACAGCTAACCTCACCTGGCCAGTTCCTCAGCTGATCCTGTTTCCTCAGACTGGAAGCTTCTGTGTCCTCATCCCAATGGCTCTCAACTGAACTGCTGCTCGAAAACCTGAATGCTTAACCAGCCAAATGCTTCTAGTTTCTGGTCCTCACACCTTATATATCTTTCTGCTTTCTGCCATCACTCCCTGGGATTAAAGGCGTGAGTCACCATGCTTGGCTGTAACCTTGAACGGATGGATTTCTGCCTCTGGAATGCTAGGATTAAAGGTGTGAGTGCCAGCATTTTCTAGGCTTTGTATCTAGTGGCTGTTCTGTCTCTGACCCCAGATAAGTTTATTAGGGTGCACAATATTTTGAGGAACACAATACCACCACATACACCAAAAGCTCCCACTCTTCCTTATCTTCATCATGTCAGGCTAACACCATTTGAAGCCATGAGCTACAACAAACATTCTCTCAGCAATACAAAAGCAACTAATATACTTCTGGTCAAAAGGATCCAGCAGGCTCTGCAGATCTAATGAATGCCATGATTGTTAATGGGTGAATCATTAATTTAATTCTGGCAATGCTAATTTTTTTAAGTTTGCCATTCTGATTTAAGGACAAAACAATCTATGAGTATCACAAAGGAAAACCATAGGATAGAAAGGAAGGTCCTTTCTGCTCAGGCTGCCCATGCCTCGTAGTGTTTGTCATTATTAGAAGATGACAGTAGCAGGGATCCTCGAAATTGTACACTACACTGATCTTGATATGTTGAGTTGCTGATTAACATACAAATAAAAAACAGTACTCTTTTTGGTTTTTTATTGTAAATTCTTACTTAAATATATGCACATGAAATTGTAAAATTTAATAACAGTGGATAATGAATAATAGGGAGAAATTTAAATAATTTGATAGTAACTTTGTACACTGTATATAGTCCTATGAAAAACATGAGTAAAGTGAATTTAACTTTGGTAAACTGGAAGAGGTATGAATTCAAATCTAAACTCCATTTATTCCTCCAAAGTAAAGTCTTATTTTTGATATATTATTAGAGTTATGGGTAAAGGTAAAAAGTGTGCTTTTAAGACAGTAAACTTTGTGAAGTGTCAGGTATTTGGATACCATGAGCAGAAACCATATTAATAAAGTTGGTCCTTTGCCCAGGAATTCCTCTAATGGCTGTTAGGGGCTAGTGAGCAATAAGAAGTGTCCTTAATGCTACAAGACTGAAGAGCGGAGACTGTTACACTGATTCAGATGGCTTCATGCTCCAGTTATTACCCTTCTGCCTCTTAAAGCCACTGATGAAGAAAGTAGGCCCTGATTAGGCACATTTCTGCTGTTTCTGCTTCCAACACAAACCTAGTGAAGTTGTGAAGGTCAGACGAGGCACATTGAGTGGAAAGTGAGCATGGAATACACAGGAAGAAGATAACTAGCACTTTAGAAGAAAACAAAGCAAACTTAACTGAGGAACAAATCTTCCTTCTGTGATTCAGTTGCATCTGTGTTGAAGATTTTAATACTGATTTGTCTGAAGCAATTCATGTTTTGCTTCTTGACAATTGGAAATCTAATCTGACAACCACCAGATATGAATCAACATATTGGGTAAAATAGAAAATTTGTATAAAACATTATACATTATATATATATAAAAGTTATATATGTACAATTGTATATATATTAATGTATAAAATAGTACTCAATTCTATTAAAACTTAAGTATTTGAGTAAATTATTTAAGACCCCAAGTCATCATTTATCATTTACAGAAGAATCATGACACATGTCTTACATGAATATTAAGGTAGGAAATAAAGTGATTATTAAAAATAATTCTTGGTGGGACTGGGGTATGGTACTAAGTGTATCTAGCTGGTACAAGACCTTGGTTTTAATCTCCACCACTGAAAACATATCAATACCTAACACATGCTTGTGTTAAATAGACAACAATATGCTGAATACTGCTAACACAACCAATACTCATGTGTCCAGTATAGAGGCAGATGTTACCCATTTTCTTTGTTTATTCCCATTATTACAAGATATGTGTGGAAAATCCTTACTTCTTTTCTAAAAATGTTGTTCCTTATAAAAGTCAGATATTTACTTTATCATTAATCCCATCTGATACCACTCTTCTTGGAATTAAAGTTTATTATTCAAAAACTTTCAAGGGCTTGACATTTTACTCAACATAACAGTTCAGATCTCTAACAAAAACTTCCATAATTCTGTAGATGGGGGGGCTTGTCTAAGCCCACTCTTTTATAAATCATGTTTCTTCTCCTTCACCCTACAACCCAAACACATTTGAAGACGCTTATACAGAAAAGCTATAACAACCTCAGATAATTGACAAATCTATTTTCCTCAATAATCCTACACAATTTAGAATAAGCATCTTGTAAAATGAATTGCTAAATGTTCTTAATAAAAAAACCCGGAGCCAGATATTGGGGTGAGAGATTAGTCTACAAAAACTCAGGGAAATTTCTACTAATGATTTCAAACTTCAGTGCTGTGGGATGGTCTGTATGTAAAATGTGTTGCTGATTGGTCAATAAATAAATCACTGATTGGCCAGTGGCCAGGTAGGAAGTATAGGTGGGACTAACAGAGAGGAGAATGGAGAGAACAGGAAGCTGGGTGAGAGAGACACTGCCAGCCGCCGTCAGGACAAGGAAGATGTAAAGTACCGGTAAGCCACAAGCCACGTGGCAAGGTATAGATTAATAGAAATGAATTAATTTAAGCTGTAAGAACAGTTAGCAAGAAGCCTGCCACGGCCATACAGTTTGTAACCAATATAAGTCTCTGTGTTTACTTGGTCAGGTCTGAGCGGCTGTGGGTCTGGCAGGCGAGAGAGATTTGTCCTGAAGTGGGCCAGGCAGGAAAACTCTAGCTACACTTCAGTGAAATTTAAGTCATTCTCAGAAACCGTATGAACAGGCTCTTTCTTATGTAAGAGTCTCCTGATAGCTGCAATTGATTGCTTATAACATTATAATAGTGAGAGGCATAGCTTTTAAGCACTCAATTGGAAGTTATTTAACATTTTTATTTTCCTACAATATGCTTTCCATTGCCTATATCATTAAGGACTAGGTTAAAATATATTTTATCTTTCCACTTTCCTACATACGTACTTGCAACTACCTGTGTGGCATAATGGTTCTTCTTCCCCTTTTCTTTCACATATGATTTTATTGGCAAAAGATAACTGTTCACCATTTGGAGAAAGGATTCTTACATTGTGACATTCAAAAGACAGAACTAACCTTGAAGCCAAGTAGGAGTTATGATGTTAGAGAGACATTCCATCAGTGAAAGACCAAAACAACAACTATATTTTGAAAATCCCATTCATCTTTAGCCTCTGAAGCTCAATTCCAAATTTATGTATGTGTGTATATTTTATGATCTCTTTTGTATCTGTAGGTGTGAATGTCCATGTGGATGTGCATAGTGTACAGGAGTCCATAGAGGACAGAGAAGGCACAAAATCCTCTCCACCTGAAGTAGTAAGCAGGTGTGAACCATCATATGTGGGATCCACCTACCACATTCTGATATATACCTAGACCAGGAAGTGCTGTTAATTGCTGAGCTGTCTCTGCAGTACCTAATTTGTATTTCATATACTATTTAATGTGAAAGATTACCTTGCTATTAAAATTAAAATGAAGAATGGGAAACATAAATCTGACTGCTTTTGATACAAGTCCTTTCCATCAAGTACAGAAAAACAGCTACTTTCAAGGCCTATTTTTACTCAACAAGGAGAAATAATGTTGTTTATGGATATTATATTTTGGGTTTCAGTGCACATTCAGATCACATGAAAATATTTCTGTCCCCGTGAGCCAAATGATTTTGTCATGTTTCACTTTACCAAATCTAAAATATGGTATTCATAATTATCCAGTGTTTAAAAATGAGACCTAAGAGTATTCAGTGAAACTTTCCTTCAATGATTTTGTTGCTGTCTCTACATTCATAAGTCAAAGATTAAATTACTATTGGAGAATCTATTTCACACTGCTGTCTAATATTGGGCTTGCAGTCAAAATTTTCTATTTTACACATGAGCCACTTGCCAAGCTGGGTCACTTTCTATAGTAAAAAGTTTAACATCATTTACACATGATCAATAAATGTCTCAAAATAAATGAATGGTAATTTTAAGGAAAAGGAGGAAGATTAATAGCTTGCAAAAATAGAAGTGAAAATGTTAAGGTCTGGGTTGCAAAGTTTACCTGTAAATAATTTTATGAAATAAATAAAAACTAGATCATATAGGTGTTAGCAAATTCAATAAATAATTCGAGAGAGCATACACTAATGTCATTATAGATAATAGTATGAAATCTGGCAGTGTGCGCTACTAAATATGTTTATAAAAGAGTAGAAAAATAAATAGATTTTCTTTCAAAGTATAGATTCTGTAGTTTGGACAAGAATATACTCCTGATTAGATAGGTTGTATATTCGTGTGACATTATACTATCACATGCAGACTAATTTTCAAGTGTTGGATCCAAAGATAAAGAGAATAATAAAGCCTGATGTGTAATAACTTTTCTTGTCTTAAATATTAACTATGAGCAATTGGAGAATACTTTAGTTTCATATTTCTATTTTTTCAACAAATTAAGTTTCAGTAGATGTGACACAACACAATCTATTCACAGTCCGAAGTATAAACTTTCATAGAAGCATCGGAGTATACAGTATGTCTAGAAACTTTAGTTTTACATATGCTTTCCTAAATAATATTCATTTAAAGACTATGAAAATATTGTTACTTTATCAAATAAACTAGTGACATCCCAGGCAGCTGCAAGGGAAACAACTTTTATTACTGAATTAATAACTTCCAACCAGACCAGAAGGGACTATTATCCCTCTTCGTATGGCAGCATATTGTTCTTTGGCTAAAGTTAACCCTGGGGCTCTCAATTGTAATGAAGTGTGCCCAATTAACAGCAGTTGGACTTGAATATTCTGGTTGATAAAGTACTTGTTTACACTGATTTTGAATGGTTCATATCATTTCAAATATTGTTCAGTGCCTTATCATGGAATATTTCCAAAGGATTAAAAAAAACAGAATAGCATGTCAGGCTTCTCCTTTTATCTCTGACTTTTCAGCTTAAAATTTTAATTATAACAGTTAAGCAATACTGAGATTCTAAGATTAACAACTATACTTCTTTTGTGTGTTGATTTTCATTAGTGACTTGAAAATTATTTACTTTTCTGTTTCATTTTGAAAAAAGAAGTATCAACTAATTTTATTTTCCTTACTGTAGATAATTTTCCCTTGAATTGCTAAGGAAGTATTCTATAACATTGTATTTATTTGTATCAATACATTAAAAGTTATTAAAATAAAATATATTACTATCTAATATTGATATAGAGATTTCTGTTCATGGTATGTATGACATAACAATTATATCTAGCAAATGAACTACAATAAGTATTGAGTTTTGTAAGAACTTAAACAGTCTGGATTGGAAGTAATATGAAAAAATCTGTCAATATAAAAGCATCACATTTAAATATACATGTCATGGCTATAGAGGTTGCTCAGTGGTTAGGAGAATTACTATTCCTGAAGACGACCCAGGCGCAGTTTCCAGCCAGCCTGTAGAAGCTCACAGCCATCTGTAGTTACCATTCCAGGCTGTCTATTGCCATTGGGTCTCTGCCAACACTAAACAAGCAAGTGGTGCACATAAACACATGCAGGCCAAACAGCCATATACATAAAATTAATAATTATTTAAAAGTTAAAAATTAACTAAAAATAAAGAACACAATTAAAAGGACTTTCAGAATCTCTTTAACTCTGATTAAAGGATCTACTTGAATTATTTCAAGAATATTTGTTGATTGCTCTGCATTCCACTTAAACTTTTGAATTTTAAATATTTCAGAAAATTAACTTTATGCAGTACATATTGTACATATGCAGTACTAAATATTGTCTATTTGTAAATATTTGTCTTAAAACAAAAAATATCAATGAATTAATATTCATGACACAAATAAACAATATACACTGTCCATTATATCTGTGAGATTATCTGCAAATAATACAGATAGAGCTGTCATATATATATATATATATATAATATTGTATGACAGACTTATTAAAAGAAAAATATAGAAAAAATGATAGAAGTGGCAGTTATAGAATGAGTGAGAAGACGGGATTTTTTTAAATTGGTTGATAATTATTTAAAATCCCAGATAGTCAACACTCATCTCAATATTTTCTATAAAGTATAATAATGCCATAAAATTAAAATAAGGACAATATTATTATTTACCTTGAGATTATAAAATATCATATATCATGATAGCGAATAATGAAAATGCACTAATCATATAAAATATCTTAATCATTAATTGTTGAAAGGCTTCATAATTCTATCATTTGATATTATAGTGTAATACTCCACTATTAAAACATTAAATCTCCTTACCATGGTGTAGCTGTGGGCTACTTTCATTAATTCAATGCATCCTTGAGCATCTGCAAATGCTCGGATTCCTAAACAGTTTGATGGATGCAGAAGCTTCATGAGGAAGTGACAACATACTTCTACTACTTGAGGAAGCTGGAGAAGGCACGCGGCTGAAAGAAGGTTTTCAATTGTATCTTCTTTCAATTCCAAGCAACCTAAAGTGCAAATAAAGCAAACTATGAAAGTCAGTTTTTAGCATTTCTCACACGGCTAATGTAGAAATTAACCTGTGTCTTTCCCTCAACCATGTTGGAATTTTTAACTGTCCTGATAACATGTAGCTCTTATGAAGACAACAGTTACTGTCAGTTGTGTATGTACAGTTGTATATACACAACTCACATTTATAAGAGGTATTTTTATTCACTTTATGCAAGAAAGACCACATTTCATTTAATATATGGAAGGAATTTCAAGTTCTTGTTGTAATATCAGCCGAAGGGAAAATCTAAAACTTTTAGCCTGGCCTTTATCTACTGATGGCCTGATCTCATAGCTGTTACAAGTAATGTGTAAATCCAACTAGCTGGAAAACGTAAAACACATGACAGACCTGTGTCTTAAATGAAAACCTGGAAAGTGGGGTACAAACTGAAATAACTAGCTTAACAAATGTTATTAAAAAGCAGTAAATTAAAAATGAAGTATTTGATATGCATATATGAAAATTCATAAACTATATACCTGTATTTATGAAAAAATCCTTTAAAATAGTTTGAGAAAACAGTATGGACATATTTAAATCTATAATTAGTTACTTACAATTGAGTATAAGTCAAACTTTTTAGTTATATACAGTTTTTTAATATATAAAAATACTATCTTTTATATATATATATATATTCTTTTCTAAAATATTTAAATAAAGTTATCAAGAGAGTGGAAACATTTTCTAAACAAAGATGTGAAACCCAGATAAATGTTGATGTTATATTTTTATAGCATAACTCAGATTCTCTGATATGAAACAAAGAGAGATAAATATCTTCAGGTTTACATTCTCTCAGTAGAATTTGCACACAAACTGACATGCTATTTGTGGGAAGATCTACTTTCCAGGATACTTGGCTGTGTTCTCAGAACTTGACTCAGGAGGATTCTTGCCATTCACTCATAGGAACTGCTGAACTTTTCACACTTAGTCTGAATAACCATTTCCGTCTGAGTGTCTAGAATGCTCATTCATTCTCATTAGAGGTTGCCTAGGCGACCAGCCTCTGGTATAAACTTCTGGTTTCTGAGTCAGTAATGAGCCTTCCTGCCTAACAAGAGTTTACACATTTCATCACAAATGACTATACTTAGTTCCATGGACTTGCACTAGATGAGGGCCTAAGGGAGAATGTTCCTCATTTTCTCTGAACTCATCTGATGGGACTTTTGTCTCTTCCTTCAAGTGCTTTATATTCTTTTTGTAATAATAAATTATGGGCATTGGTGAAACCATGAGTAATGTCTGCTGAGTTATCTCATGAGCCTTTATATTCAGATATAAACATTGGGAATTTCACTTATACTATTAACTGTAAGAGTTGGTCATTCATCCAAAATTTATATCAATATCCATTTTAATTATAATCAACATTCCATAAACATTGTAAAGGAAATGTAAAAAGTGAACCCACTATTATTATGAAGATCCAGCAAACCTAGGCAATCCAAAACATTAAAAAAAAATCTTATATTTAGTAAAATGCTAAGGAAATTAAACCTGAATAAGACTGCTCCTAATAAACACAGACACATTAAAGGAACTGAACAAAATGGTCTGCAAATAAGGAAAAATCTTTATATATGTATGGAAAAGAAAAAAGTAAAGTAAGCTGAAAAGAAGATAATCACTGAATAAATCAAATAACCATGAACAAACCATGTAATGCAATGTATAAACCTAATAATATGTAAAATTTACTCAAGAAAGATTATAAGCATAAAAGATAAACCCTGATTATAAATCTTCTATAAAAACACGAGAAAATCCTTGTGACCTTAAATCAATGAAATATTTTAGGTAAATATCAAAACGTAATCCAATAAGAACAGAAGAATTTGGACTACATGAAATTCACTTCAAGAAAACTATCTGAGGAATAAAGAGGTGAACCTTAAACTAGACAGGTACCTACAAATCATACACCTGATAAATGATTGCCCAACATCTCTTAGAAACTTAAAAATCCAATAACCAGAACTTTAAAAAAAGTCAAAAAATATTTTAAGTAGAAGGTTTTGTCATTTTTTTTCCAGGAGAGGCATATGACTGAAAAGTGATGACAATCATTAATGTTTTCTGAAATGAACACAATGAAAGAACATGAAACCTGGTCAACAACAAAGCTGCTCCTGAGTGTGTGAAACAGCAGATAACTACTTTGGGAAATGTTTTCACACTTTCACCTCTTCTAACACTCACTTACCTATTCTACTAAGCTTCTGCTTAGGCTAAATGGAAGAATGCATTATCATAAAGCTTTGTATATGAATGATGTAGGATTTATGTAGCAGTGGACACAGCCTCTAAGCAGTCACATGTGTAATGAAATAGAACTACATCTATTCAAGAAATCACATCACAGTAATAAGGAAGAATTCATTGCAATACGTAAAGACATGATTATACTAAGTGAAAAATGGTGAGTGCAAAGAAGCTTCCTTGAGAACTAGTAAAAATTTTCCAATTCACTAAAACTCCTAAAAATTATCTGAAAATGTATTCTTGCAATTACATTACACAGACAAAGCATGTTATATTTATGCATTCAGAAAAATAAGTAATATAAATAAATTTATTTAGGAATATATATTCAGTTTGTACAAGATCTTTATTAATAAAGATAATAATACAATATAAATGAAGATACTATAATTGTACAGTTTCTGTAATTTCTAATAATATCCTTAGACATAAATACATTGTATGTTATCGAAAAATGGGTTAAAATATCTATGTCCTTAAACAATCAATACTTAAGGTGAATATACTCATCTTTTAACTTTTCGAGTGATTATTTTATTATGATCTTTTCCTACAGTCCTATATTTTTTGGTATAGTCCTATATTAAATAATTTTAAGGTAAATTATTGTGAATTTTGTTGAATAAATTAAACTATTACCATTATTTTTTTCAGAGTTAAAATGCTTTATACTTTTCAACTTAGAATGTATGCAATGCTAGAGAATACTTTTAAAAGCCAGAAGGCACAAATGGAATAGTAGCAAGTGCTGAGCTTGAGTGCACACAAATTGAGCTAGCTCATGCATGATATATTTCTTTACATATCTATAACTCGGCCTTTATTGAACATATTTAGATGCTAAAAAGGCAGAAATCGGCCAAGTATTTGAATTCAAAGTTGTTTAAGAATAATGTGAATACTGTTAATGTGGAGGAAATGTAATTTTATGCTTTTACTTAAAGTATACCCTGAAGGCATACCATTTCTGAGTATTTTTTTTGTGTGTGTGAAAGGGGAAGTCTATAATTTGGTATTTGAATTCTGTTATAGTTTGAATTGTAAGTGTTTCCCACCAGGTCAGGTTTAAATCCTCCTTTCCCAGCATGTAATATTATATTGAAAGCTGTAAAATCTTCAGAATAGGGGACTGGCTTGCCGATGTAAGCCACTCTGGTGATCTACTGGTTATTATAATTGACTTTCCCTGTTTTCTCAGCTTCCTGCTATAGTCTAAGGAAGGAGACTTAGAAACATGCTTCCAGCACCAGGAACTCTGCCATTTTTCTCTTATGATGGACTGTAACCCTTAGGAATTGTTGGGCAAAACAATAACTCGTCTCCCCTTCAATTGTTTCAAGTATTTGGTCACAGTAATAAGAAATGTAAATAGTCAAATGGATGCTGAAAATTATGTGATAGGTAAAGTTTGGATGCATAGGAAATGTATTTTAGTAACAGAATTAATTTTCAATAATAATAATATGGTATTTCTAATTTCTTACAGTACAATGAGGATCAAAGTTTATTCTTTGAAGAGGTCAAGCACATTAAGAGACCTCTGAATTCTCAAGAACTTCAATTTCCATCAATGTCGACTTGGTTTTACCTTCCGGGCCTTGGCCGTAAAACATGTACAAGGAGAAGAGTTATGTACATCTTTTATTTCTAGGGTTGTATTTGATGGGAGGTGGAGGGATGGCTCCATCATGGTTGCTCTTCCAGAGGACAGAGATTTTATTTCCAGAACACACATACAGCATATAACCACGAATACACATATTTTACTTGTGTGTGTCTGTTGTTTGTGTGTATGTACGTGTGTCATGCATGTGGATATTCACAGAGCACAGAAGATCCACTGGAGCTGACATTACAATCCTTTTTTATCCTCTCGATCTGATGCTGGGAACTAAACTCTTATTATCTGAAAAAGCAGCAAGTCCTCTGAACCACTGAGTTACCTCCCCTGTTACTGTATATTCCTAAAACATCAGTGAAAGAAATTTTTACCCATTCCTTTCCAGAATCTTTTCTGTCTCATTGCATCACCAAAAATTGTAATGATGTGTCAGTGTTTTACACAATTGTAAATTAAGGAGGATGACTACATGCTCTTTGCTCATAACATAGGCAAATGCTTAATCTCTTATGTTTTTCAAGTATAATTAAACAGAGATGTAGTCATTAATTCTGATTTTCTTTAAGGTAATATTTTAAAATTACACTATATCAGAATGAAAATATTTGAACTAGTATAAAAAGGAATAAAAACATATACAAGTATATGAACTTGTGATGTATATGCTCACTATTTAAAACAGTTTAGTACACACACACATACACACACACATACACACACACACACACACACACACACACACACACACACACACACACACGCACATAAATTAAGTACTGTTCACCTTGCTGTCATCCTTCTTCTATTCCTAGTATCTCTTCTCTTCAAATCCCACCCTCATCTCTCTGTATCTCTGTATCTTTATCTCTTCATATAAAGGGAAATAACACCTTTTTGACCTCAAGAAATTGAAAGGCCCTTCAAAAGTAAAATTTTCAGTGACTTGTATGAATTTTGCCAGTAGAATTTAGGATGCAGGGATTAAGTATTTATAGAAAATTTTAAGAAAATTATCAAATTTCTCATAAAACAATTCTCTTTTTCATTCATTAAGAATAATCCCATTAGTACTGCATACACACTGCCTTAAGGAATAAATATTGTTTCATAATTATTTACTAACGCCCTGTTTTATTTGACAAATATCCTTTTCTGTCCCGGGATCTTATCCATAGCCTCACATTGTTCTGATTCTTAGGACTCCTTAGATGATAACCACTCTCTTTGAGACCATCTCTGATTTTCACATTTACTGACCAATTGATGGACATGGATACAGTGTTCTGTAGAACGTCCTTAAATTGTGATTTTAATATATATATATATATATATATATATATATATATATATATATATATATGCATTATGATTATGGGGAATTGGTGTCATCGTGTTTATTACCTTAAATAACTTAGCATAATTTTATGAATAACACATATACTAGAGAACATTACCAACAAAGCCCTTTCTTTTAATTAATTACTCCTAAAGGTACCAGAGGTCAAAATAGCTTAGTGTCTATGCAATGCATGTTTAAGTATAACCTGTTTCTCTTGTTGAGAGGAATTAGGATCCTTCATCTGAATATGATCAGGTGTTTAAGATTAAAATGTTAGGTTTTTTACTAATGACACTTCCTTCCCAAGAAGGAATGTTGACATTATGAAATTTATAAAAATAGATCTCCCCCTGCCGCCCATCCCTCAAACTCCCTCTCTCTAAAATCCCCCTCTCTCCTTCCTTTTTGTGTATTTAATAGTGATTTCCTATACAGCTCCAGTAGCCTACTGCTGTCTCAACCTCTCCATCCCCATGGTATTATTATCAAGCTGTTCTCACCATCCCTGGATCCATAAGTCTATCATACTTTGATAAACATATTTTCTTAAATTTTTAAAAACATTTTAGTTTTTTCTACATATTTGGATACAAATTTTATCAGTTCTTTAATTTTTGTGAAAGGCATTAAGAAACACTTAAAACTCCAGTAATAGATATTTGAAAATATGGACCATCAACATTAAGCTTAATTTTACTACTTCACTCACTATTTAAATTAATCTTCTTACACAATTAAGCTCTCTATCTCTGATAGATGAGAACTCTTAAAATTCTACATATCATTGTAGGTTAATTAGGATTCATAAGTATAAAATAGACTCAAACATATTCAAAATATATAGTTGGAAGCAATGAATATGCTTATATTAGTAAGAATATATATTCTTATACAAATACCAATAAGATGTTATATATATATATATATATATATATATATATATATATATATATATCACTCTGAACACTTGATAGGATGTCATGGGATTCTGTCTATATTATCTAACATGAGATGAGCCAAAAATATATATATGTACAAGACTTGAAACAAAAATAAAATAAATTCAGACAAAATTCTTTAATGAGGCAAACTTGGCTGGAAGAAAGGGGCCATGTTAACCAGATGACAATTCAGTAAATATTCAGTAACTCTTTGTGTGTCGCATTGTGGTAATCTTTAAAATTTGCAAATATAAAACATATCACAGCTATGCCATATAGTCAATATATTAAATGCAAAAACTAACATTGAAACTCCACACTGTCTACAAAATAGGAATATTTTTTAATATTTTCCAAAATTATTCTTGTAAGTTTCAGTTTTACAGGGCTGGACATATATAGCTCAGTGACTGAAAGCACTGGGTGCTCCTTGAGAGGACCCGGGTTCAATTCCCAGCATCCACATGGCAGCTCCCAATGTCTGTACCTCCAATTATAGGGGATCTGACACCCTCAGACAGACACCCATGCATTCAAAACCATTAATGCACATGAAACAAACAAAAATATTCACTTTTACATTTAGTGGTGACTTAGTAAATATACACACACAAATGCCAACAGAAACAAGACCATTGCTACCAGATTTATTGATTACTTTTATTTTTATACTATATGTGAAAATTGTTCAAGCATTCTAGGAAAATTAATTAACTCAGTGTTTTTAAACAGTAGACAATGAAAAGGCCCAAAATCAGTCATTAAAGACTCAGTATCTAATATTGAGGATACAGTTTAGTGCCTAGTAAAATCTCTAAGTTTAAAATTAATATTCTGCTAAGGTGCTTGCATAATTCATGCAATTTGAATTACACCATTCATAATAAGGAAGCATTGATTTACTTTTAATTATAATAAAGAATTCTGGCAGGAATTTAGTGAGTAGAGTCTAGGCTGAATATATTGATATATACGTTTTAATATTAAAAAGAACATTAAATATCTCAGTGCCTTTATATGGATATTTATTTCACTGAAATGTTGGCAGTAAGCATAAGCATTCTTAACATTCCCTTTGCATGTACCAAGACTTTAACTTCAGAAGCACCCAAGCATCTCTTACAAATATGTTAACTCTTCAGTATGATTAAAGTTTGCTATTAGGCAGTTTAATTTCCTACCCTTCTTTTTAAAAAATAGCACTATTAGTTGTACAGCTTCCTGTATTTGAACTTTGTCCTTATCAGTCGTCTCCAGGACCTGACTCTGTATTAGTAACCTTGCATTTCCACCTCCTATATTTATTAGAACTCTATTTCCTTTATCATCGATGAACACAGTTTATTTTCAAGAGTACAAGGATTATGTAAGAGATGAACCAATAGGAAATTTCCAGAAGTGTGCATGAAGGCAACCTCTCAGTACAGTGACCCCAAATTCATCCCTTTCAGATATATTCTTTTATCTAAATTGTCATCTGGGATTAAAATTTGAATACTGGTGTCTTGGTTTATATATACATGTAAAACCAATATTGTAGCCTTATTTTCTAACATTCTTCCAAAAAGAAAACTAGTCTTCATATAACAAAAATATGTTTATACCCAAGCATAATCATTTTGGTGTTAAATTTCAAACTTGATTAAACATAGGTTCCATGTGCAATTCAGCATATTGTTATTCAGAGTCTAGTAAATGATGCAAAATAGTAGACATATAATAAAATAAGGTCACTTAAGTGTGTTTTCAGGAAATTTTTAAACTGCTCAACCAACACTGCTATCTATAAGCCACAAACGCTAGTGGCTTATAGTCATGGAGATGATGAACAGCACCTAGAACAAGGCACAAAATAGCAATAAGGGTGTCATTTTTAGTGACCTATATATTTTGAAAGCAAAGGAGTCATAAATCACTCTAATGAACTCCCATCATAACTTACCCTGCAAAAGTACAGTATGATAGAGAACAAAGTATTCAATTTGAGCTCTGCCATTCATATTCTAGTAAAAGGTTTATTGGTTTACTATTGATCTCTGCCAGATTACACATCCTTACTTTACTAGGCTGCATTTTAAGAACATTAGAGCCATTCCACATATGCTGTAAAAATGCTGCAATATAATAATTAAGGAGACATTTCAGATACATTGCAAGATGAGCTTATCAACACACTTTCAAAATAACAAATTATTGTTCCTAAAATACATTTGTAATTTGAGCTTTACACAATTTTAGCATCTTCAAGTATTCATCTGTAAAATTTCTAATGCTCAGAGTATGAAATCTGAACTTCCAATCATCTCTAACTAGTTTTGAAGTGATTTAAAAGTGAAGCAATGCTATCTTTATAGTCCAATTATTCTTTTCCTCCTTGACTCCATTTTTCTGTAGATATTCTATGGGATATTTCAGAGCAGCTTTGGCATCATTATACATAATCAAAGACTTTACTGCCCATAAAACATATTCTATCCAAGTTCATACATATGAGTGAATAAAGCTAAAAAAGCAGGTTCCTGTAGAGTAAAATGTTTACCAAGGTTTTAAGTCCATTTGATCCTGTGCTCCTAAGAATGTCAATAGTTATATAGTAATTCAGAGATTTCTTGTCTAATTGATTGATGGCAAAAAGGGGCCATACGGTAACCACCAAGCGATCCAGACAATTGCCACACTATTGGTGTCTATTCATAAACAAAACCTATGTAATATACTGAAAATTGAGAAGGTGAGCTAGTGCCTACCTAGAATCATCACACCTATTGACTAGTGATCATTGTACCTGAAGTCATTCTTTTTTTTTTTTTTTTTTTTTTTTTTTTTTTTTTTTTTTTGAGGAGAACTAGAGAACAACAGTTTTATTTGTAAATGGTTGATTGTCTTTGGAAGAGCCATATTCTTCTGTTTCTTATGTAACGACAATGAACACAACATGGCTTCCAGAGATGAAAGTGGCATGTGCATAGAATAATGCTCTCCAGCAGGAACTTGGTGTAGTACTATTTAAAAATGAATCTGTACCAGGAAGCCTGCCATGGTCTTTTATATATATTACAATCTAAGAAAGATAGATACTATAAATGTTACTGATTTATGCATATAAACATTGTGAAGACTAAGAAATGTGGAATTTGTAAAAATGTAGAACAATGTGTGTTTGACTATGAAAATAATTGCACTACCAAATATTAGATGACAGGAAATAAATCCTTTGATTGCTTTCATATTTTGTCCATTTTCATGCAAATTTCGTGATGTCATCTTTCTAACAGATGAGTAAATTGTGTAGATATAACATACTTTATTTATCTATTTTTCAGTTAGGAATATCTGAGTTGTTTTCAGTTTCTGACTATTATGAATAAAACTGCTATGAACATAAAAAAAAAATTAGTTAAATTCATTTAAAGTAGCTCTATATTTTTCAGAAATAAATATTTACAGTGTATTAAAATTGTGTCAAATGGACCACTTCAAATTACTGCAATAAAAAAATTTATCTCTCTTCACACAGCTTTCCTTCTATGCCCTCTTCCCTATTGATCCTACAGTGACATTCTTCCTTTTATCCACTTCCTTCTCCAGAGGATCTTGCCCTGCCCATGACATTACTCAGGATATGAAGTCATTCTTTATGCTACCAACAGAGAAAGGTAAACATTAACACAACTACAAAAAGTTTGATCTATGATAGTGTTCTGCCTGCATTAGTGTCACAAAAGTTGTAGATGTTACCATCCACTATCCGATTATATTTAAGGCCCACTCTATGAGACGGCACCCACTCCTTACATGGATTGTCTGGACAGAGCCTGGTACTAGAGAGTCCATGGAACTAGGGAAAAAGCAAATACTATTTTTCTGCTAAATAAATGTAACAGTAAAATGACTCCCAGAAACATTTTAGTATTCTCATAGATCAGTGCTTTACTGAATCCTCATCAGAGAAGCTTCCTCCTGCAATACATGAGAGTTGATACAGAGACCAAAACTGGACAATGTGCAGAGTGAGAGACTTTGCAACACTCAGTCCTAAATAAAATGTCTCCATCAAATGCCTTGCTTCGGGGATCGGGAAACTCTACATAGGAGCTACAAAGATTGTGAGAGCAGCAGGGATAGATGACACCAAAGAAACGAGATCTTTTAGATGCAACAGGACTGACACACACACGAACACACAGAGACAGTTTCAAGCACAGGGCTTGCACAGGTCTAAACCAGATGGGATCCCAGTGCTCAAGGAAAGTGGACAGAAACCCCAGTCTCTAACCTAGAACCTATCTCTAATTGAAAACCACATCCAAAGGAAAAATTCACATTCTCTAATGGAGTTTCACCAGGTATACAAACCACAGTTACAGGCAGGCCCACATCCACCAGTAGAGGGCTGAAACAAAACCAACTAACTCAAATGCATTTTGGGTTTTTTTTTTTTTGTCTCACAATACTTTATCTGGGTTTTTTATTTCTTTACAAATCTTTTGCTTGTTTGTATCAGTTTTCTATTTCTACATATGTATAACTCAGTGATTTCATTTTTTTGTTATTTTTTATATTTTTATATTACTTTATTATATTTTTATTATTTTTATTTTGAGTTTATTCCTTTCTTGTGCTTTTACTCTGGCTCCATTTTTTTCTGTTTATTTGCATCCTGGTATGTTTGCTCTTTATTATATGCTATTGTTACTATTATTATTATTATTATTATTATTATTATTTCATTATTTATGCATGCCTCTTTTTATTTTAATGAATGAAAGTGAGGGTGCTATTTTGATTGGATGGTGAAATGGAGATGATATTAAAAGTTTGGTAAGGGGAAAGCATAATCAAAATGAAGTGTATGAAAAAATCCATTTTAAATAAAAAAAAATGTAATAAAGAGAAAAGTGAAAGAAAAGGGGGAAAGATGCTTATTTTTGCTTGCGTATGCCATTCCTAATTAAAAATCATCACCATAACAATCAGAATTTCTAGAAATAAACTGAAAATAAAATAAATGAAACAATTTTAAGAAGATACTTTGAATTTCCTCATCTGTCTATCAATCGTGTTATTAACTTTATAACTAATATTGTTGTTATAATGAATATTAATTGTCTGTAACCATCTCTAAGATATTAAGGTCTATGAGATGAGGAGTGTATGGTACATTCTAGTAACAAGAAAAGCAATTTTTTTGTTTGTTTTTTGTTTTTCTGAGACGGGGTTTCTCTGTGTAGCTTTGCGCCTTTCCTGAATCTTCCTCAGTAGACCAGGCTGGCCTCAAACTCACAGAGATCCACCTGGCTCTGCCTCCCGAGTGCTGGGATTAAAGGCGTGTGCCGCCACCACCTCCTGGCAATTTCATATTAAATTATTATCTTACATACAACAATTTTTCAGTTTTACAAACACAAAAATCATAACAAACTTCATTTAGAATGATATTGTATACTATTAAGATTTTTATTTTAATCTATCTTTCCAAAAATTAACTCATTTTATTTGAGCTAGTAACACTATCAAATTATAATCATTGAAGACTACATATTCAATTATTCATTATAGACTCTTTTAATGCATTATTTTTTTTATACTTCAACATTAGTTTAATTAATTAGTTGTGTGATTGATTCATTGCTTGTTTGTAGACTTTCTGGACTCCATAGAAAATTGTGTTGGTTTATCTCACTGTAATACACCCTGTTTTATCTGAACTGAATATGTTATTTCTGCAGTTAGTAGCTATGAAGACTTAATCTACATAATCCTTTTGTTTCTCTGAAGACTTGTCAACATGAAATATGAAGAAAATATTCTCAACTGGGGAGACAGCACAGCGAAAGAGAACCTGTAAAGGACTGGGGCGTAAAGGGAGAGGGGCCATGGTTAGGTAAGAAACAGTGTGAACTACCAATATGGCTTGCTTCTTCTTCATATTCTGGACAAGAGACAAAAGCCTGAAAGCTGAAAATAAAGTCTGAGGTTGTTTGTCACTAAGGCCTCTGCTGATAGACAGGCTCAGCATATTCAAGATCTGATTAAGACATGTTTACCCAACAATTGTGGGCTAGTCCGCCATCCTTTCATTCTCCAAACTGACCAATCTTAAATTAGTTGAGGAAGATCCCTCAGAGGCATTAAAGACCCCACCTCTAGCTCTCAAGAAGAAGCCAGGCTTTGACTTCAGGAGTCTCCCTTCTGCTTTGAAGAGGGTCTTGATCTCTGAATTGTGCTGTATGTTTCTCATTCCAAGTAAAATCCTTTCTTCAACAGCTGACTCTGATTGTTCCTATTCATGGTTTTGCTACTGCTTCCTATCATCCTCCACATTTTGTCTGCCTTTTAATTCTTTAACTGGAGAGGAAAATGAACCAAGTTCAAGACCCCTTTGGTAACAGAAAGAGAGAGAGGAAAAAGTTAAATAAAAGATTCTCAAATGAATGATGTTTTGCTTTCCTACTTGCAAATTCATTTAGGGGATGCATTTATTTTTATGAATTTTCAAAGTAGGCTTCTGGATCATGCAGATTGTCTGCTAATTAGACACCTACAGGAATACTGTATTCTTTCCTATTTGTAGAGATGAACACTTTACTTTTATTGTTATACATTCTATATTGCATGTGACAAAGCCAAGTACATATTTTAGATAATTCCTACAATTTCTGTCATATTACTACGTAAATTCACTGCTCACCTAGAAAATTTGTGTAAACATGCAATTGGAAGTATATCAATACTGTGAAACAGATATGTTTGGGAACAAAGTCCATAGTCCTAATGTGTTCAGGAGGACAGGCCACAGTGTCAGTACAGCTGTGAGGCAGCATTATAGCCTTCCTTTCTTCTAAAAACAGATCCATATCTGGGTCATCACTCTCAGTAGGAAGCTTTGAAACATCATCTAACCTTGTGTAACAGGATAGTGAGTGTCTTTTGACCTAGTTTTGCTCTAGGCAAAGATGAGTTTGCCAGAGAATGAAAACTGGATAGGAGCACTATGCTTTTCTGTTCCTGGAAGGATCCCTAAAAGATTAGATACATGACCCCTCCCACACTCTAGAAAATAAAAATATGACTTTAAAAAACATCATTTATTGGTTTCCTTTTTTGAAATTCTCATACATTTATTTAATGCATTCTGGTTACCCTCACTCCTACCTTCTCATATTTTCTTCCCTTCAGAATTAACTCTCCATCCTCTTTTTAAGTTCCCTTCTCATATCCATTCTTTGTTCTTTAATCATATTTTAAAATTATTGAGACCTGAAATATATGATTTCACATCATATAGCTGTATGTGATTTCAAATTCTATTATCAAGGTTCATGCATTTTATCATTTCTTTTTATATATCCTTTAAGATATTATATCACTTTTTTCTTTCATTTAGCTCATCTATTTACTTAAATTGTGATCTTCTGGGAAGGAAAGAACTGGCTTAGGTATTAAATTATTCCCTTCAGTACAGCTCAGAATTGCACATTGAATTGAACAATATTAAACAAAAAGAAATTCACAAGTGTTTATTTCCAAATAACATAAATGTCCAACAAAATATGTAAATATTGTAAATTACGAAAAAAATTCAAATTTCCAAAGCTAGTTATTCTCCCAAATCTGTATATTATTATTGGCCATTTCTGCTAAGCTACTATGGCAATATGAAAGGTCATATAAAATTTTAACATTAAATTAGCACAACATGAAAAATATAAATTATTTTAACCCATATTGCTGAAAAGAATATAATTTTTTCTTTTTATAATTTTAATGTTCTGACCAATTATGGAGAAAAGTAAATTTCTATTTAATAATTAATTCTTTGACAATTTATTTCTAAACTTCATTCTATCAAATACTGATTTTAATTATGTATTTAATTCTGTGTAAATATGGTGTGGAAAATTCAAAAATAAACACCTTTATACATTTGTGATTTCAGTAAGTTAGAAAGATTGTTTTTTCCCTATTATACAGTCTATATATAAAAGTTTAATGATAAAATTTCAGCTGTTTTTTAGCTTTGGAAGACTTAAAGTCAACATCAAAATAAACATGTTTTCCATATGATGTATAGTTATTTTACTGTACCTGTATATGCAAATTGAACAAGATCCCAGAGTGCATTTGGATCTATGCCTTCCATCTTGATCTCCTCTTGCTTGGCTTCACAAACATCACTTGTAAACATGGCAGCAAAATAGTCAGAGACAGAACTCAGAACAAGCCTGAAAAAGTCACAGGGTCTGTTTTAGACAATGGACATAAAGCACAGAACAATGAGCTCACCAGACACAACATGTAGCAAAGAATCAACATCAGCTGTTTTGTTCATCATGGTTACATTTCCTAGTCACTGTAAACATACATATGCAAGTGTATTTGTGGTGCAGTATATTGCCAGAATCCTTTAGGTACATATAAAATAATTATATCGGTGAATTATGAATTAATTTCATTTTTAAAAACTGTAGAACCTACCTCCTGATTTCTTTGTTATATTCACAAAATTTCATTCCTATTAGCAAAGAATAAGCTCTCCTTATATATCCTTAACATTTCCAATATCTGTGTGTGTATGTGTGTGTGTGTGTGTGTGTGTGTGTGTGTGTACTGAATTGTTGGCATTGTATACATTTATCTCTTTACTTTTATTATAATTCATTAATTAAAATACCAGTATCATTTTTACCTGAAATACTTAGAAATCATATTTTTTTGACTCTGATACTCCTTTCTTTAGTTATTCATACAAAACACAAAATGGAATTTTTCAACTGTTAAGAAAAATAAAATCATAAACCAGAGGAAAATGGATGGATCTAGAAAATGTTGTAGTTGTACTGAGCCAGGCAACTTGGGCACAGAAAGACAAGTGCCATATGTTGGATCTTACAGGTGTATTTTAGTTCCCAAGTATTAGATATGTTCAAGTTGTAGTAAAATATGTCAGGAAGCAAGAAGCCACAAATCAAGAGAGGCAAAAGACTTGAAGATGGGCTGGGGATACTAAAACAGAAGTGGTAATTGCTGATGGAAACATTAGCATGGAAAGGTTTAAATAGGGATGCTGTTGCAGAATGTAGGAAATATGAGAGTTGGGAGAGGGTTAACCATAGCTAAAGACATATGAGAAAGACATGCAAATACTAAATTTATAATTTGAAGTTTGAAGTAATAATAATAATAATAATAATAAATAAATGTGTTTAAACAGATGTGTTGTAGAATATTATTTTAAGGTATGTTACTTTTGTTTATGTTGCATTTGTTTAACTCTGTTAAGCAGTGTTACTGTGCCTGTCTAACACACCTGATGATCTAATAAAGAACTGAAGGGCCAATAGCAAGACAGGAGAAAGGATAGGTGAGATTGGCAGGTAGAGAGAATATATAGAAGTAGAAATCTGGGAGGAAAGAAGAAGGAGCCAAAGAAGGAGGAAGACTCCAGGGGCCAGCTATCCAGCTACACAGCAAGCCACAGAGTAAAAGTGAGATTTACAGAAGTAAGAGAATAGGAAAAGCCCAGGGGCAAAAGATGGACAGGACTAATTTAAAGTTAAGGAAAGCTGGCAAGAAAAAACAAAACAAAACCAAAAACAATCTAAGTCCTGGCATTCATAATTAATATTAAGCCTCCTTGTGTGATTTATTTGGGAGCTTGGTGGCAGGCCTCCCAACACAGCAAAAAGAAAAAGTAACCAACAACAGATCTGCCCTTCATGGGTACTTAGGGTTACTCCCAGAAGTCAAAGGTTTTCATAACCATTGGTGGGTTTGTGATACCTCCCAATGAGTTATTTGGCCAGGGAATTCCAGAGGCATCAACCCTGGTTGCTGCCATTCTCATTGTTCTCCCATCAAAATTAGATGTTATGACCCTGATGCAAGGGGGAAGAAAAAGAAAGAAAAGAAAACACATGATTTCTCATACAGGACACAAAGACCAGAATCTGGAACAGAAAAGCAAACATTTTGTTGCTGGCTAACATAAGATCATTTGTTTTAAATTGCAGGGATGTGGTCTACTACAATACTGATATATTCTGGGGAAATTACTATGCACACACTATAACTGATTTTGTGGAGTTGATACATGTCCTACAGGAGGGAATATATACCTGTTATTATACTTTAAACTTTTTCAAAGTTGTGTCGTCAGCCATATCACAGACTTTAAAGAGGAATCTATGACTGTCTAACATTCCTTTAGACATCCATGGTTATACCTGGAAACTAATGCTACTCTTTAGCAGTGGGCAGACAAATGTCTTTTTATGCTGGACAGTTGTTCATGAGGAGACTCAACCTGTTGAAAATAAGTGGCTATTGAGAGTTCAAACCTAAGGTCTCGATCGCCCCTTCTGAGGATATTGGGATATTTTAGAAGAGGGAGAGGAAAGAATACAAGAGCCTATGGAGGGGAGTGGATTTATGAAATGCTGTCTTCCATGTATGGCATTGTTGAGGCAATTGTGAACACCCAGAAGATACAGATACCTGCACTACGCTTGTAGAAAAAAGAAATGAAACAGCATGTGTCCTTAACCATTCTAACATTGACATGTGACTGTGGGGCATGTGAGGCCATGGGGAGCTATTAGCTGCCAGGGATGGCATATAAGATGGCTGACATGCTGCCAGCAGAGAATGGAGAATAGGGGACCCGAGATTGTGGACCATCAACCCTCCGTGTGTTCCCCTCCAGATCTTCTGCTTAGCATGCCTCTAGAGGGCCACTGCAGAAATTTCGATGTGTCCCAAGGTCATGCTTTATGGCGTGCACATGTCATGTCCTCCTCCATATAAATACTTCTTGTAATACTAGTCTTTTTCTTCTATCTCATCTTCATTTTCTGTGTTTTTAGACCAATGGTGATTTCTGTGATACAGGAAAGGAGTGAAGTAAATTTCATAGGAAATTATACAGAGATGATCACTCAGGCTGGGGTTAAGGCAGTTATGTGGTTCATGGAAAAGAACCTGCAGCCTGGGAAAATTTTTTAGGCTTGGATAAACTGTACTGAATGTGTGGTCAACTATAGCACATGGTGTGATGTGTATCAACACACTGGACTTAAATTGGCCATGATGAATAATTCAGTTTCTGAGGATATTCCAAGGGCATTGTGTAAAACTTGAGACGCTAAGGGATATTGGCTGAAGACTATGGATGGAGTAACATAATGATTGGATGACAAACTAAAAGTGTGGGAACCTAGAATAGGAGGAAAATAGTGGCCTCCACCAAGAAAGGGAGATGGCAACTTTAATTCAGATACTTTTCATTCCTCCTGAAGGAGTGTAGAGATAATGTGACAATTGATGGAGTGATTGCTACAAGTTTTATTGGGTTCCTAGATTGAAAGGAGCTGTCAAGAAAGGTGAGTTTCCTTTCATAGTAGCTCTAAAAATTAGATTAGGTCTTCCTTGGAAGCGTTGGATATAGAAGAACAGAAGTTGCTGACTTGCAGGGACAGATTTCTTGTCTGAGGTCATTGTAGCCCACCAGTAATGGAGCTTGGTGTTTGCAGAGGGCTGAGGAGGAACTTAGGTGGATGCAGGGGTCTTGAGGTTGGAGCAGGCTGTGTGAGAAGGAAATGACTGTCTAGTACATTGACCACTGTTCTTATTTTTACCTTTTTTGCGAAATTGCATGTTGCTAGCCTCTGGGTCAAGTGCTCAGAAGATTGAATAATCATTAATAATAAAAATAGATTATGCTTGCTTTGGTGTTAAGTCTGGGATAGTTCCTGTGTTTAGTAAAAGATGATGAAGAATATATTGGTGATTTTCTAAGAATAATCTTTGAAATCATGAGAACATTTTGTATTGGGTGATATTCCCTTTCCTTTCTGTTCCCCCTTTACTTATGATAATAAAAGACTGAGGTCACCAGGGCAAAAGCTAAAGAAGCTGTAGCAAAAGCTAAGAGAAGTTAGAGATGCTAAGAGAAGCTAAGAGGAGCTACGAGAGGCTAAGAGAAGTTAGATAAACTAAGAGAAGCCAGGGAAGCAAAAGAAACTTAGCAACTGCAGAAGCCCAAAGTGATCTGTCACCTTGCATGAACATTGTCTCTGAGTCGTTATTGCACCATCCAGGTATCCCATCCTTCAGACCCCCGAAACTGCTGAGGCTGGTCCCCAGTAATTAGCAGTTACTGTTTCTAGAGAAAGTATATCATTATCATTTCATCAATGGTGTTGCTATTGATAAACTCCCATGCTCTAGTTTCTTTAGCCATGCTCATATATGCAACTATCATTTATCTCAGTGGGGCAAAAATATATTTATAAAAGCAGACATGAAAGTAGGAGATAAATATGATCAAAAAAGAAAAGAGTAAGCAAGTGTGGGAGAGGAAAATGAGAATGAATATGGTGGCAATACAATTGCATATGTTGATGAAATTATTAAACAGTACTACGTTTAGAATGAACTAAATAGGGGATGAAGAGATAGCTCAGTGTTTAAGAGCACCCACCACTGTTCTTCCAGAGGACCTGGGTTTGATCCCCAGCATCCATATGGCAGCTAACAACTGTCTGTAATTTGATTTCCAAGGTACTTATCTCTACTTCTGACTGTCTTAGACACCAGGCAAGCATGTGGTACACACATATACATGAAAGCAAAACAAACAGAAACATAAAATTAAAAAAAATGAAAAAGTAAGATAAATAATGAAAATATAAATTTGTGAAAATACAGTATGAATTGTACCCAATGACCCCTTAAAAACTATGTACAAATTGCCCTTGGCCAGTATAAGAGATCATGATTTCCTTCTTTAACCAACATGATTCTGTCACTGACACATTTACACTATTTAATGAACATTATATGAAATTGCAGCAAAATAATTTTGTTTGCTCCTTCCTGCTTCATTAAGATTTAAAAAATATGATGTGTATTTGGTAGTAAAATCTACAAATTTCCTCTGTTTTTCTAATGTTTGTCATTTGTTTTTGAAGGAGGATCAATTCCCTATGGTAGAAGAAAAAGTTTTCTTTAGACTTCTTTTTTTTTCTAATGAGTATGAGTGACCTGTCCTCATGCACACCAGAAGAGGGTGCCAGACCCATTACAGATGGTTGTGAGCCACCATGTGGTTGCTGGGAATTGAACTCAGGACCCCCGGAAAAGCAGCTTTAACTGCTAGGCCATCTCTACAGATCGACTTCTTATAGTGTATCACTGAGGATAAGCTATTATCCTAGCTTTTATTTATCAGAATTTTTTTCTAGTTTCATCTGCAATTACTCATAAAGTATTTTTACTTAGTGAAGTATTCTCAATTTATTTCATTCATTTGTAAAGAGAAGGTATGGATAATTTTGTTATTGTCTAGGCTCTACTAGTTTTAATAGAAAAATAGATTTCAAACTTATTGTTTTTCTGATGTAACATGCCATTTATTTATACTTATTTTAATTTGTAATTATAATTTTAATAGTTTTTTACAATGATAAACACACACATTTTTAAACCCATAGTTACTTTTAAAAATTCCCAATGTCTCATAGTTTAAGTTGTAATTTGTTTCATATTCAACATTTCATTTTCACTCCGGGTTATTTTAGGTGATTTCCAGTTGTTGAAAATAACTCATTTGCTCTTTTTTTATACATTGTAACAAAGAAAATTAGTTAATTCTATTGTAACTTTTATAACCTTTTGATTATTTAAGCATCCAAGTCTTCTCTAGGTCACTTTCCACTGAATGGAGTTACTCTCCATGATGGACTATGTTCTCCTACTTCTTCCATATATGGTAAGTTCTTATTGTATAACACACATTACATCACTCTTTGCTCCAAGTAGAAACTAAGAGGAGAAATGATGATCACTTTTTGTTATTGCTTTCTTTTATGAGGTTGCCATCTTTCTCTCTCTTTTTTTTTTTTCTCCAGAGCTGAGGACCAAACCCAGAGCCTTGTACTCGCTAGGCAAGCGCTCTACCACTGAGCTAAATCCCCAAGCCCCATCTTTCCACTTTTTAGTGTAGTTTGTGAATATTTTTTTTTCTTTTTGGGGGGAGTGGAGGGAGGATTTTTAAGACAGGGTTTTTCTGTGTAACTGCTTTGGTTGTCCTAGAACTTGCTTTGTACCGCAGGCTGGCCTCACACTCACAGAGATCCACCTGGCACTACCTCTCTTGTGCTGAGATAAAAGGTGTGCATCACCAATCCCTGGCTAGTTTGATGAAGCAGGAAAAATAGGACATACAGAATGAAAGAAAGGTAAAAAGCCCCAAGGCAAAATGTAGATTAAGAGAAGCAGGTTAAATTAAGTTATAAAAGCTATTGGGACTAGCATAAGTTAAGGCCGAACATTCATAACTAATAAGTCTCTGTGTCATGATTTGGGGCTAGCAGTCTGAGAAAACCTGCTACATGCTTACATATAAAATAATTCAATAATATAATAATAATTAATTTTATTTAAAAAGCAGAGAAATATCCAAATATTTACATTAAGCCAATTAAATAATATGTAATAAGTAATCAGTTTTATTAAAATGGTAAATATTATTTCACCATCAACATCAGATTATGCATCTCTCTAAGCATAAGTATTTCAACATAAACCCAATCAGCTTGTTCTTACACAAAAAGTTTGTATTACAGGCAGGTAACATTGTGAAGAGCAAAATATTCTGTGACCTGCGTTGTGCAAGTTTAAATCATCAAATGAAATCTTCTCCATCAGCTCTAGGAAAATGCTTCCAGCTGAGTAATAGAAGTGTAGAAAGCTTAATCCTGAATTTAGATTTAGTGACACAAAAGATTTGAACTAGAGTCTATGATTTAATGTTTGGCAAAAATCAACATCTTTATATGCACTTATTTAGCTTTAGTTAATGCAGGCGAAGCTGGGGCAAAAATTCCATCAGCAAGAGAATGCAGCCACTAAGGAAAATCTCTGACTGAGGTCAGTAAATTCTTTGCAAGTCTATTAAAGATTCCTATGTTCCACTTCAATTTATTATAGTGTTTGACACTCTTGACCTCCCACTTTTTAAAGCATTTTTTTTTTTTTTTTTTTTTTTTAGTTATGGAGCAGTGCAGACTTTCTTATCTCAGCTTTACCTCTTAGTCAGTGACTTCTCTTTCTTTTCCTCCTGGGCCCTTCCTTTGCTGTAGAGTATTATGGACTTCTGGTTTCGCCTTAAGTTTAGCTTTTACAAAACCACTCTCTAGCCTGCTTTATGATGTATCCTATGGCTCTAAATTTTACTGTCCTACTGCAATTCCAGTAAAAACAAAAAACAAAAAAGAAAAACAACAACAACAAAAAAAACCCAGAAAACAAAAAACTGTTCCACTGGCATTTGACTGTCTTCAAACTAAATTCACAGTGGTCCGCCTGAAATTTTCTTACATTTACCTTCCCATTTACCTTCCCTTGTTTCTAACTGTTATGGCATTAGGGATCTTCCGGATGATATGAATGAAGTTTTTTACCATGCCTGAGGAGTATGTGGAGCTCTTGAAATTGAAAGCCCCAAGCTCTGATCACCGATCTGCCAGCCTCCACACACCCCTCACCTCTAGACAAGTAATGAATCCAATGACAAGGACTAACACACCACTTTAACATTCTTGAAGAAAAAGCATCATTGTTAATATTATGTGCCAATAAATAAAATATCTGTGCTTTTGGATTGAGATTAACTTGATCAAAATTCTGACAGATTCTGTACTCTGGAAGCAGGTAAAATATTTAATGTAAGTCAAGTTTTGTTTCATTATAAAATAGAAGAAATCATAATGATATATATAATGTTTACTTATGAGTATGCATATAAGTAATAAGTATATTATTGAATTCACTAATTTGACTATTAAATATATCTATTTAATAACAATATTTAATAAGGTGGAAAACACCACATGATACATGTGGAAACTCAGGATTTCAGATCATAGAATTACATTTTCTTGTACTAGTCATATATTATCTTCTTATTGATCATTTAAATTTTCATTTCATCAACCTATAGCTATTTCAAACAATGACAGCTAAAATAGATACTTTTGAAAACATGACAACCTACCCTTCATTTTGTTCTTTGGACCATATTCTGTATGAATAAGCTTTATAAGTTTATTGTATGTAATCATCCATCCTATTATTAATAAATGATAAACATAAAATTATAAGTAACTTCTCTTGTTATAGCTGATTGCCCTAAACTATTTGTGAAAACACATAATAATCTTAGGATTTTCAATACTATCAAACCAAGAATAAACTCTAAATTTTTAAAATAATTTTTGAAATTAAAATAAAATGATTCCTTTTCCCCCTTTCCCGTTCACTCCTTGAAGTTCTCCCATTTGCACCCTCCTTGCTTTCTCACAAATTCCCTGCCTTTTTAAAATTGTTGTTACATATATGTGTGTGAGCTTAAATATAGATATATACTATAAATACAACCTTCTCTCCCAGTCTGTTTAACTTTCCCTAAGGTAATATTAGCCTTTTAGAGCTTTCCACTTAAAGCAAATGAAACTATGAGACCATTAATAAATTATATACGTGCCAAAACATGACATTCTAGATGTGGCTTAGTAATTGTGGCCCTAAAGTTAGAAACTATCATACACTATAAAGATCATTATCCTTGGTTATTTCCAAGATTTTGAAGATACATTTCTGTTGACATAGACACCACACATTTCAGACACAGGACTTAAAGCAATCCATCTGGAACTTAAGCAGAAATCTGCTCCATGAGAACTACCTCTCATAGTATTTGTCTTACATGTTAATATACTGTTTGAGATGTCCTCTGTTTTTAAACAAATGTACACAAACTATTAAATGAATTTATGTTCAGAATGAAGTAAATTTAGTCACATTAAATAAGAATAAAATTAGCCATTAAGAACATAACTAGAATTTAAGGTAGATTCTATTTAAATGTAAGTTAAGGATAATTTGCACTTGTCATACATATTACATGATGCATTTCTATCAATAATGGAAGTGTTTGTTAATTAATATCTTATAAATGGCATTTCAATTTCATAGTAATATTTGGAAAATTATTGTACATAGTAAGTTACTGGCACTCTCAGAGTGACTAAGATTGGGCTTCATATTACACAGATGTTAAATCGTTTTGGGCATGCATGTCCAGGTATTTATCTTTGGTCCATGTGAACAATTTATATTGATGTCACACTAGAAACTGTGTTAGTTTTTGTGGACTCATTTCTGTAGTCAATATCTTAGATATATGCATACAGTTAACCAATTATGAATATGTTTACATGTGATATGTATATATGACTTACATATATATTATATACATAATACTGATTAATTTTTTAAATATATATAGGAATACTATTGAAGAGACTTCAGCATTTGGGCAATTTATCCTTTCTATAAACTCAATAGTATATGAAATTATCAAGGAAATCTAAATTAAAAATCTTTTTTCTCTTGCTATATTCATGGAATTGGATTCAATTCATTGATACTAACATCAAATTATGTATTATTTGCTTGTAAAACATGTGTATTATAATTATATTTCCTATATACTTTAGATTGCCTATAATTTTAATACAATGTGTAACATACAAATTATTATAGTGTAACATTTGAAAAATAATGATGAGAAAATAATATATATGTTCAATTAGTGTAATTTTTGTAGTCTCTTTATATATGTGGTTGCTTGAATCTACAAATATAAAAAATCCAGATTTCTTGAATCAGGTATGGAATCAAGTCTCTATTGAAGTTGAAATAATTTTCTCATATAAAAATGAAAATAATTATATAACTGAACTATAATATGATCATCAAACCACTGTATTTTTAAATGTAAACTTAATATATATCAATCTTGAACTATAAAATTCCATGTCTAATACATGGAATGGAATTATTTGTCTCAATTATGCAGTGTATGGAAATATTCTTTTTTAAATATATTTGACTGTAAGAGCCATGTTGTGTCATAACTTGATGTTTAACAAATGTCAATTTAAGATGTCAGTATCAATTTCATAACTTAAACCAATAATGTATTTCCATAATACCCAAAGTTTTTAAATAAATGATAAAATAAGATATTTAATTTCAAATATAGGACACACTTTCTAAATTATAATTTCTTTAGTATTGTTGTAAGTCAGATGAAAAGTACTAATATTATCATTAGTTATTTGTGATGAAGCAATATTATGAAAATATCCACTAAATTCTAAGAGAATGGAAATTTTTCTGAACCTAACATTCATAGTTCATAATACACAGAATAACTTTACATTTAAGCAGCTATCCTCCTGTGTACTCCAACTGTTTGTTTTCTGTGCCTTTAAAGAAGTAATGGAACAACCAATGTTACTTGCCTTAGATTCCCATGTAGTCAGATTTTACAACATAGCTATGATCCTACATTATGTATTCTTTCATGCACCTGGACCAATTAATGCATCTGTATCATTTGCTGACAAAGGCAAATACAGATTTTGCAACTTTCTAAAATCTATCATAAAAATTGATGCAACATTTATGAATACTGGTTGATGAAAATGATTTTTTTTTCTGGGTCAGTTGGGATAAGCTGGAACCAGTGACTCAATCCCTTGTAAAACTCTGTGAAGATTTCAATAAAGTATCCCCTTCCTTCACTATATGATGCTTTCTGTGCTCTTCAATACAGTCAAAGTGAAGCCCTCTGGGAAGGGCAAACACACAGTCTTGAGGTAGACACATATAAAGGCAGACAAAGACAGAGAGACAGACAGATTCATAAGACATTCTCCAGGTAGGCACAGAATCAGACTAATGCAACATATAGTGTATGGAAGACATTGGAGCATGAAGTAGAGAATTCAAATCTGGACTGGCACTTGGCTACATCGCTCCAAGTAAAAGTGCTTTATTTTCTTAATGCAACATCACTGAATTACTGGGAACTCAAAGCTGATCACTAAAGCATATAATATACACAGGCATTCAACGTGTTATAAGAATATTTATTTTTAAGTCTTTAGATTTATTTATTTATTAGACATTAAATAATTCAAATATATTGTAAGTTCCTCTCAATGTAAAGTAACAGTACAAAAACTCAAGTTCTCTAAGATATTCTAGTTCCTTATTATTATAATGCTCCAAATTCTGCAGCCTGAACACCAGTTTATGATACTTATGAATGCACAATTCCAATATTGACACTCCCATACCTATGAGCAGGTATCTTTCGATTTCCAACAATCAGGATGACATCACAGAGCTGCTGTTGCTTTAAATAATTCTCCATCTTCCTAAATGATTGCTCAGCATGATGAACAGCTTGATAGAATTCTTCAGAGCTACTGGAATCCAAATCACTTTGAGGTGTCAGTGAATGGTTGGTCGTTGTCAACCTATAAACCACACAGAGAAATGGAAAGATAATGTTTATAAAGTGTCAATAGTGATCCAGAGAGTTATGTCCTGTTTTACAATTTAGAAAGCTTTATTTAAAGACATCTTCATTTAAATCAAATGAAAGAAGTCTTTTTAAAAAGTTATTTTAATAAAATTATTTGTTTTAGGAAGCAATAACTGAATTGAAAAAAATATCTTTTCTTGTCTTAAAAGGTAACTTAAGATAGATTTTCTGGCTGGGTGGTGTTGGTGCACGCCTTTAATCCCAGCACTCGGGAGGCGGAGCCAGGTGCATCTCTGTGAGTTCGAGGCCAGCCTGGGTTACCAAGTGAGTTCCAGGAAACGGCGCAAGCTACACAGAGAAACCCTGTCTTGAAAAACCAAAAAAAAAAAAAAAAAGATAGATTTTCTGTATCAGAATATCAGGTAAGTAAATCTGAAAAGAGTCAAAGAAATTGTATATTTATTACATATTTATTCTAAAATTTATTGATGATAAATATTAAAATGTATTTAATTTTTTGTTATATACCAACTAGAATACTAAGCCTCCATGAAAATAAGAACTCTTTTAATCTTTTTGGGCAACATTGGTAAACTTGAAAGACATTACAATAAGAGAAATACCCAAGCTCACGAAGGTAACTGTAGTAAATTTTTACTCATATGAAGACTCTAATAAGGAAAATCACATGCAATGTGAAAGTAAAATGATAGTGATTAAAGACTAGAGACATGAAGGTGTAAAAAGTGGTGGTGAAAACTGGCCAGTAAATATACAATTATAGTAAAGTAGAAGAATGAAGTTATGTCCTCTGTTATACATGTAAAGGCTATAGTCAATGTTTCAAAATATCAGGAGAAAATTTTGAATATTTTGCCTCAAAAATGATAAATGCTTGACATAATGAATATGCTCATGACCTTGGTTTTAAAAATAAGTTATGCATATTAAAGCTTTATATTATGGTTCATAAACTTGTACGATAATGCTTCAATTAAATTATCTTAATATTATTATTGTACTTTAACTTCTATAATCAATACAAATAAAATTATATTAAAACTATATTTAATAATAAATCAAATAAAATTACATTAAAACTATATTTAATAATAAATCGATCACAAAACTATCAGTAAATTAATTTTTTTTTTTTGGTTTTTTTGAGACAGGGTTTCTCTGTGTAGCTTTGCACCTTTCCTGGAACTCACTTGGTAGCCCAGGCTGGCCTCGAACTCATAGAGATCCACCTGGCTCTGCCTCCCGAATGCTGGGATTAAAGGCGTGCGCCACCAACGCCCGGCTTAAATTTTTTAAGTTGCTAAAAATAAACAAAAAAAGTTTATGATGCCCAAGTTTTTCAACATGACCAAAATTAAATAGGGATATTGTAAAGGATTAGTTGGAAACCACCTTCCTCAGCACACTAGCAAAACTCTTGTGCATAGTATTACCAATAGAAATGAAAAGTATTCATTAAAAAGCTCATGTATCACAAACAATATTGAGTTAATCGATGAACACATTTTATTTATAGAAAGACAGCTGGTACATCATAAGCAAATACCATATCAACTTAAACTTAAATCCCATTGAGATTGAGATTGAGATTTAAAGTTCCTTTTCTACGCAATTTGATTGGCGGTCCTTTAGAGCACAACGTGAAGCAAAGTAAAACTATGGTATGTAGATAAAGTGAATAAATGCTGTTGACTAGAAGAGATGTTTCTATGTGCCTAGAACACTCAAAAGAATCTACAGAATATCTAACATATATGAAGTCATTAAAATTATGAGTCATCTGTTATGAACATTATTCATCTATTCAATATGATTGTTTTCAGAGACTTTTAAAGGCTCCCTTTAAGTATTTCAAGTTTTGTTATGCCATGCATTTTTCTTTCAAACAGGAATAAAAGTTGCTAAGTACATGACAAATTTCTCCAAATTACACTTGAAATTTTCAGGATAGTGTGTAGAATTCATCATTCCTGACTAAAATTGAAAATAATAAAGATAGTCCTAGAGAATGGCTCCAGCTTTATTGGAAGCAGAAGTGGTAAACTGATTCCCTCTAGATCCATTTATCATAATTGATCTAAAAGTTTAATAAAATGTTTTAGTGTGAAAGTTTTATTTTTACTGATGATTTCATAATTTAATAAATGCCATGAAGAAACAATAAGCTGCAACTCATCCAAGGTTGGTGAGTGCACCATTACTAAATTGGATAAAACAAGTTTGGTTCATAGTGAGAGTCTAGAATTACTTAAAATAAAGGCTGAAATAGAGAGTGAGGGGTTGCATATTTTAAACCAACATGTACAATATCAAGCAGGCTAAATTCTTGACATAGATAGATTAGGTGATATTTAGGCCCCACTCCATACCGATGAGCTATTTGTAGTTGACAGTTGTTGGTAGAGGGAAAAATCGTGTTTTTGTTTTTGTTTTTTCATGTGGACAGTGGGAGGTGCTGAGTGTCTGCTCAGCAAGACCCACAAGGGGAATAAAAACTGGACTTAGTGGATTAATTAAATAAAATACAGGAGGATAGCAAGGATTCTGTTTCGTGGTATGGGAGAACTTGGAAGAAAAATATAGTGTGCATATGATCATATCTAATTGTATATAAGTATGGAATTCTCCAAATTAAAAAAAAATCAATGAAAATATGAACAGATAAGCAGAAACTGAATGTCAAGTCATTATTTTCCTGAATTTATCTTCTCCTACACTTTTATTTTTCTAAAAATTTTCATGTTTCGATTTCCTCTACACCATGGCTGGAAATAATTCAGTTTCTTCAAGGTCTTTTGATCTGTCAGATAAATGACAATGCTGGTTCAACATGGTTTTCTCTTGTACAATTCTCATAAATCATTTCTTAATCTCAAACTTGGGTAGGATTAATGTACCTTAACCTTCAATCCTGGATGAGATTTATAAATGAGTTTTCCACACCAGAACACCTTTTATTTACTGGATAAGTTTCCTAATTTGATAAGAAAGACAAGAATTTTGACAACACATACTATATATTTAGTAGTGTTTCCTCTTAATATTAAATAAAAAAATAACTTTGGCCATTTTTTATGTTATACTCAAGAAATTCCTGTTTAGACCTTTAAAAACTTTATGTTTAAATAACAAATTAAAGAATCTTTAATAGAATGATTAAATTCTATTTAATCTCTAATTTTTATCTTTATTACAACCAAGTAACAAAGTTTGGAAATATAATCAATACTATTTTTAAAGTTAGATAACAAACTCATATCAAAATCAGCACATGATATAACCAGCCACCTGAAATATTTAAAATTATAGTGGTTCTTGCCCTCATGGACTATGAAAACTATAAATACAACTTTGTACTTTATTTCACAATCATTTGTCCTGGAAGAACTGCTTCATTCATTAACATTCATTAATGTCTCTTTTTGACCCTCCAAAAAAACTAAAACCACTAAAAGTTGAGTTCTCTAACTACCTACCTTTTGTTAATTTAACTTTTTGGAGAATTTCATACATGAGAACTATATTTACACTCTTTCTAAATCACCTTTTCCCCATTCCAAGTCCCCTATGTGGTCACCTACACTCTCTCTCAAATCTACGCCTTCTTCTTCTCTAATTATTGTTGCAATATATATGTATATGTGTGTGTTTGATATATGTTGCATATATGTGTGTTTCACACACAAATATGTATGTATGCATAGCATTGGTCCCATTAAATGTGTTTGGGGCTAACCATTTGGGTTAAGATAACCTATTGGAAGGCTTATGCCTGAAGAAAAGTCATTGTCAGTCATCAGCAAATATTTCTTACCTGTAAGTCTTAGCTTATGTGAGGAGCATATGCATATGTATATACACATATATCCCCAAATAAATAAATACAACATACTCTGTCTTTACAATGTTAGTTGTATGTATATTTTCAATACTTGTGGTAATACGGTATTTGTGCACCCCAATAAAGCTTATCTGGGGACCAGAGAACAAAGCCAGCCACCAAATTAGACATAGAGGTCAGGCAGTGGTGGCACACACCTTTAATCCCAACACTTGAGATCTCATGCCTTTGCTTAGGAAATACGTAGCCTTTAATCCCAGCACTAGGAAGGAAGGAAGGTGGCAGGGCACAGAAAGATATATAAGGTGTGAGCAAACAGGAAGTCTTGCTTTGGAGGCTGAGGAGTTTGTAAGGTGAGATTGGCTGTAGCTTGTTCTGTTTCTCTGATCTTCCAGCTTTCACGCCAATTATCTGGCTCTGTTTTTTAGTTATTATTAATAAGATGGTTGAGAAATTTATGTTATATCTGATGCCCCAATGTTTGTGGAACGAATTAACAAAAAAAGACACTGGCCTGGGGCTTTATGGGTCCCAGCTCAAGCCTAAGCAGCACACCTGAAATCTACACACCAAGTGGGCCCGAATCCCTAAACAGCTGGGTCCAGATGTCTAGATCTTTTACTTATTATCTCCTGGTGGGTTGTGGGTTCTCTCTGGATCCACATCCTGGGCTGATACCACACTAAATAGCTGCCTTGAAATCTGCTTGGGCTTCTATTGTTCTATGCAGAGGACTCAGACTCACATCTGAATCATCACTGTTGGCAAATTTGGTGAGTCAAATAGGATTTCTTAAAGGGAGAAAATAGTTAAAAGAAAAAAATTTTTTGGACATTTTTACAATGGAGGGAATTTGATATCTATTTGATAATACATTAGGCAGTCTGAAAATGGAACAATTAAATGAGAGGATAATTAATGTTGATGGGATTTACATAACATCAGTTATGGATATTATTTGTTTGATCATTTCTGTTTTATCATTAAAAATATTGGTTAATTTGAGTGCCAAGATAAAAGTTTTATGAAAACTTGTTAAAACAAATCATAGTGAAATTTAGACTCAGACAGAAGAATTTAAATGTGAACCTATCTCAGCATTGAATTACATGGTTACAGAGCAACAGCCTAAGGTTTTCAAACAACCAACCTTAATCTATCCAATAATCATACAGAAACTACCAAATGCTCAAGGCTGTGTATGAGCTAACTGGACTCCAGTGGAAATGTTAGATTTGAGGAAATTTAAAGAAGCTATACTATCATATGGCAGGTATTCTCCATTTGTAAAGCAGATGCTAAACTCATGGTCAACTTGCAATAGAACTATCCCTCAGGACTGGAAAGATTTGATTACAGCTGTCCTAGAGGCTGGTCCACAATTACAATGGAGAACCTGGTGGAAAGAGGAGACTAAAACTATAGAATGATGTAGGGCTAGAGGTATGGAAATTTCTAAAGATCAACTTTTTGGAGAAGGTGATTATACTGATATACAATGACAGTCTTTTTATGATGACCATACCATAATTTTATGCTGAATGCCTTGAATGCTTGGGATGGAATTGAAGAATTAGGGGAAAAAAATTGAGTCATTTACAAAAGTTATACAGGACCCTAAAGAAAGCTTCACAGATATCTTAAAAAGGCTATCTTCAGCAGTAAATACAATGATACCAAATTCAGAAACTAGACAGATAATAATTGAATCTCTAGCTTTTGAAAATGGTAATGTACTATGCAAAAAAGCAACTAAGCCATACTGCTTGAGGGTGATAGAACAGCTATAACAGAGAGAACAAAAAAAATCAGGAGAAACCATAAAGCACATTTTTTTGGCAAACTATAAATGGATAAACATCAAAATTAAAAATACGAATAAATGACATTCACATTGAAGATCTTGTAGACACCAGTGTGTATGTAAGAATAATTGAACGAGAATTAATAAGACAATTTAGCAATTTGTGTTACAAATACTTATCATTTTATATTTTTAAAACAATATGCTATAACTTTAATATGTTATTTACCATGTTTTGTTTGATTTTTTTATCTTTCTATGTTTTATAAATTTCATGGTACACAATTAACAATTGTGGTAGTTAATACTAATATAACTAGAAACCACATTTAAATCTTAATGACTAATTCACTATGTAGTGTATAGATAATACTTTATAAATAAATGTGTTTTTAATTCTTTTTGTTTCACACCAAATACAAAGTTTTCAGTTCATAGAGAAAAGAATAAGGTAATTGTTACACAATGTAGTTTTTTCATATCTATCTATACATATAACATAGTAAATAAATTATGTATATATTGAAAACAATAAATTATCTCACTCTCATGTTCCATCATCATAAAAGTATTAAATTTTTAAAAGGCTAGAAAAATGGAGTTTTGTGAAGAAATGAATAGTTTACCAAGTATTGTAATTTTAAATAGTAAAAGTATAATTCTTGTAATCATTAATGAATTGTAATATATTTTTAAAAATAAATATTGATCCACTTTAAGCACATTGACATTTCAAATCTCTTATCAATATGAAAAAGAAAGATTCAGATATTGAAAATGTATAATGGATAAAGTTCATAGGAAGAGAAATAGATGAATAGATAGATTAATAGATGGATAGATAGAGATGATAGGTAGATGATAGATGACAGAGAAATAAAAAGAGAGACAGGCACATCTGCTAAAGAGAATAGTAAAACAAAATCCTATAAACTTATATAGTGTCTTAGATTTTTAAGTTATTTTATGTGCATTTATATACATGCAGTGATGTGTACATGAGTAGAGGTGTCAGCAAAAGCCAGAGCTATTGGATCCCATAACTGGCACTATGCAATGTTGTGAGTTGCTATTTAGGAGCTTAGAACCAAGTTTGGGTTCTCTTGAAGAGGAGCAAATCCTCCTAACTTCTCACTCATCTCTCCAGCCAGGGCCATCTTACTCTTATTTCAAAAAAAGAGAATAACGTAACAAAACAAGAATAAATTAATGACCTAATAGTGAATATGTTTAACATCAGTGACCAAGCATTAAGCTAAGATTGCTAAATTAATTTCCAAGTAGTTGTTTTGGTTTTAGTTTCTCTTTAGCAATGTATCAGGTTCAGTATGGAAGAAAAATACATGAAAGAATAGTCTTATAATATCAAATAATGGGGAAATACATATTAGAATAATTCTTGGTCAGAATCTGAATATATTAAAAGACTGAACTGTTTAGTGAAAACTTCAACTCTGTTGAGCCCTACAAACTTAGCATATATTTCAGGAATGCCTATCTCTTCAAATGTTTTTATTTATTTATACTGCTTAACTGTTGCATAATAGGTATGCATAATTTTAATTAAAATTATTAAGCCATAATCAAAAATATTAAAATTCATAAATAAAAAGACTAATAAACGTTGACTTTAAGAATTTAAGTGACTAAAGAGTTACTCATCTAGCACTGCGATATAAAATAGTGGAAACATAATCATTGTAGCAGTACTGAAAGGTAAGGAAATGTTAAAAATAAATGTTTAGCCATGTCAAGCACACTGATTTTCAAATATCTTATTAACCCCAAGAGAGAAGCTAAATCTTGGAAATGTTATAGTGGATAAAGTTCAAACACCAGGTGTTGATACTTAGATGAGAGAAAAGTGAATATAGTTATTAATTGTGTTTTTGGGTACAATTTTATTTTATAAGATAATTGGAATATAAATAAGGCTTTTTATCAGAAGTGTTAAGATATAAACAAATACACAGGTAGAGCAGAAATATTTTAAAAGAGATATTTTGTGAGTTAAAGAAAAAAATTATGTAATTTGGCTGCTTTAGTAGGTTCTATAGTCTAATATATATATATATATATTATATAAACAAGTATAATTTTTAATTCCTTACTACAACACTAATGTAAATAAGTAAGGTATACATTTTCTTTGTAGCATAAACATAAGGTTTATTTCCAATGAAACATTGAATGTGACAGTGTTTTGTTTTTATGAATTAAATATAAATCAATACAGTATAATATTTCAATGTCTATTTTTCATTGGCAGCTTGAGTACATCTTGAATTAAAACTCAAGAAGCTGGGTACACCTGCAGGGAATCTGTTAAAATTAAACGATTGAAGACTGACTTTTAATCAAGATCTTTTGTGGTGGGAAGAGCCACCTTTAATCTGGGCCATACCTTCTGGGCCCCCAACTATCTGGTGCCAGAATATTTAAGGACATTCAAGAAGAAAAATTGCTCTCTGTTTGCCTGATTGTCCTCACTCTGGCTGGCAAATTCACTTCTTCACTGGCATTAAAGACTACTTACTATAGGTTCTAACATATACTGAAGAAGAAATGAGGAATCCAATCATTTGGATAAACAATTACTATATCTTTGAACCTTCCCTTGGTAGACAGCCATTGTTACAGTAGCTGGACTACAGTTTCTAAGCCATTCAATTAAATTGCATAGGTAGATAGAAAGATAGATAGATAGATAGATAGATAGATAGATAGATAGATAGATAGATAGGCAGACAGATAGATTCATTCTATAATTTGTATTTCTCTTAGAGAATCCTGACTAACACAATGCTTTTGTTCCCTACTAAGAGAAGTTCAGTAGCTGTTGAAAAGCAGTTTTGTAAACAGTTGCCAGTGAGCTTAAGGAGTAATCCTAGGATTTATGATTAATCCTGGGTTAAGCTTATAAACATTAATTTCCATAGAAAGAAAGTTAACTATTCCTTCATAGCTTTCTAAATATTATATAGAAAATTTAAAATCATGACATTTTTTCTATGTATATGAATTTTTAAGGATTATCTCTACATGCTTGTAGCTATTTGAACAATTGTTTTTGGATTGTATTTAAGGACCAGTCTACAGAAGGAAACGTATGGTTGGTACTGTGTTGTGTGATATTTTGTTTGTGTTCTGACAAATAAAGCTTGCCTGGAGATCAGAGGGTGGAGGAAGCCACTAGTTACTAGAACTTACTATTGTTCTCAAGAAATATGCTTAACTGCAAAAGTAACTCACAGACTGAGAATCACTCCATGGAAAAGAATCTGCACAGTAAATGGAACAAGAAAACTACCTGAATGATTATGCTAGTACATTTTAAAGCAATATAGTAAACCAAAGTAACCAGACGTGGTTGATAAATAAAGCAAACACACTGTCTTCAATAAGATTTCACAGTTCTAAATACACAAGCAAATAATGGCGCACAGATTCCATACCTATCATATATGTAAAGACTATTTCATCCAAAAGATAAAATTTGTACATCTTTCTCAGCATCCCCATATCCATCTCTAAAATTCAACTCATTTGGTCGAGTCGATTAAAACTGCAGCAGTTACATTTAGATTTCGTAAGCTGCTCCTGTGTGTTCCAAAAAACTGTTGCATGTCTACCTTAGTGTTTAATATTTAACATAATATTAAATAATACAGCCTCAGTACATTCTGTCTAGCAATATAGATCACAAGAACTGAATATCCTATGAGAAGGCAATGCCATTGTTTAAAAAGAAAGGTTTGGTTGTGAATTATTTGACATGCTTCTGTAGAAAATGTTTGAAAGTGTTGATATTAGAACTGATTTTTTGAAAACATTGACATGAGTAGGTATGAGTCACCTTTGTGTTTGTTAGACATTGAGAGTACAGACAACGCAACAATGCTTGCACACAATGCAAACAAGGCTTGATTCAAGGTCTGTTCCCCTTCCAGAGAATTTGAGCTATATAAAAAATACTTCAGTTTATTAAATTTGCATTAATTTATATGTTTATAAGTTAATACTATTAAAACATAAGTATAAATTAAAAATTTGATGTAGTATTTTTTTGGTAATTTGTTCAACTTTGGTACACTTTAAATCAGTGTCTATTATTATAGACTGCCTTATGCTATATAGGAAGTAACGATGCCCTTTCAAAAGGGAAGAAGAGTCAGTCACAGTAGTGCATGCATTTAATGCTAGGGCATTCAACACAGTGGAAGGTAGATGCTTCTCTGCGAGCTTGGGGCTAGCCTGATCTATGTAGCAAGTTCTGGGCCATCAAGATCTACAATGTGAGACCTAGTCTAAAACAACATAAACATCTACAAAAAGAAGAGAAACGCTGTGAAATAGAAAGGGGAGATGGAGAGAGGGAGGAAGGAAGGAAGGAAGGAAGGAAGGAAGGAAGGAAGGAAGGAAGGAATGAGGTAAAAACGGAGGGAGAGGAGAAAAATAAAAAGAATATTCACCAGAAAGAAAACACAATGAATACTTTACATCACTCTGATAAGTAATCTTAGACTTAATTGGCACTGTTGAATGGGGTTCATTGTTGTCAATGACAATGTACAAATGTAACATCTTATTTTTTAATAATAAACAACTTTGAGTATATTAACATGGTGGCCCATACATTGACTTCTCTAGGAGTTCAAAGCCAGCATGGTCTGAAAAGCCAGGGCTACCTGGAGATTCTTCTCAAGTCATTAAATAAATAAATAAATAAATAAATAAATAAATAAATAAAACTACTGGAAGTAGTCTAGTAAAGTTTTCTATATGTTTATGTAAATAAAATCTAAAACATTTAATCAACTGAACAAAGCTCACGTGAACTCACAGAGACTTAGTAGCAAGCATAAGGCTAAAATGGGTCTATTCCAGGTCTTCTACATTTATATTATAGCTTTCAATTTACTGTTTCTATGAGACTCCTGAGTATTTAAAAAAGCGAGACACTGATTTTTGTGCCTTTTCTAGTCTTTTTTCCAATCTGTTGGGTTGCCTTGTCCAACTTCTATGTGATGGTTTTTGTTTTATCTTATTCTATTTCATATTTTGTTATCTTTTCAAGGCTTGTTCTTTTCTAATGAGAGACATAAGGAAATGAATCCTGATGGGATAGATGGTGGGGAGGAATGTTGAGAAGTACAGGGGCGGGGGGCTGGTGTAGTCAAGATATATTGTAGTCAAGATATATGAAGAAGGAATCTATTTTCAAAAAAATGGAAAATAAAAATAATAAAATTTATGCTAGTAAAAACAAGAGAGGTTAGAGTGCTGATTAAGGAATAGATTAAGAAAGGATAAACTAATAAAAAAACGGCTCGTAAAACTCAAAAGTACAATAAATGAAACAAAATAATAGGGATTTAAGTGGAGTAACAGAAAACTGGGATTCATAGAATAGTGGGTCAGGAAAACAGAAATAAGAAAATTGTAAATGAAACACAGACTTAAGGACATTTAGAAAACACCATGTAGTCTAACAACTCTAATTGAATCCTAGGAGACAAAGTAAGAGTTGATTTAGCAGAGAAATTACTTAAAGAAAATATAATAAGTTACTATCCAAATTTAAGCAATACTTAAATGTATAGAATGAAAACTTAAATGAGCTTCACTGTATTCATGCAAAGAAATAATGTGAGGATCATACAAGTCATTAAAAGAAGGAAATACAAATAAAAATAAGTAGATAATACCTTTTTATAATTCAAACAAGTGAAAACTAAATAGGTAATTTTAAGTATTTATATTAAATATATATTTATATAAAATCATGATCAAAATAAAATAGCAAGTGTTGACCTATGAATTATACATAAGTATTGTTATAAACAACATGAAATGTTTATACAAACCAATAGTTAAAGAATAATAATAATAAGGTTATCTTGAGACTCAGAAAAATTATTTTAAGCCATAAAGATAGTAATTAAATTTCAGTAATAAAGAAAGGCGTGGAGAAAAGAGAATCCTATGTCCACAAGAGATAAGCATTCAAGGATCCAAGAGACCTAGAAAAGCATATTGAAAGTGTAAGATGATAATACATTAAATTTATTAGAAGAGAAATTACTTTTTTATGTTAAATTCAATAAAACATGGCATGTTTTATTGAATATTTTGCATTGTGATGTCAAAGTATTTGATTAGTTTTTCATGTTATATATTTCTCCCATTCAAGATTCTTCTTAAAACTAAAAACAGAAGGTATATGAAAAGCAACATGCTTATTTTTTTAGCTCTGTTCTCCCAAGTGCATGCTGTTCAAATAGTATTAATTATTTTATATTTGTTGACTTTTCTTAGACAAAGATAGTACAGAAAATAACCCCTATTAATATTTCATGAAATGTGTGCAACATAGAAATTTCAGAAACACCCATTTCAAGTGCATAGCCACTAAAAGGCAGGATGTGAGAAAGTCAGATAAGTGTTAAGAAAGTTTATAGACCAGGAAAGGTGGAGAATTTTGTCCTAATCAAATGAGGAGCTCCTTGTTCACATGAAATACCTCTGACAGCAGGTTGAAAAAGAACTAGAGGTTTTTTTGTTTGTTTGTTTGTTTTAGTTTAGAGTCCACAAAATACTGTGGTGAGGTAGATAAGAAAGTGGGAGTAGAAAATGAAGACAGTCTCAAAGGACAAGGGGGTTGCTGCACATATTTTTGTTTAATTGTTTAATTTGTATCTATCAAGTAAACCATAAAATTCTATGATCCCCAGATCATGATGTTTTCTCTTTCTCTGTGCTTGTGGAAAAGCCCTCAGAGGATAACATCTTTACTGCATAGGATGGGAGTCTCTTCTGAGAACCCTTAGAGGACAACACCTTTACTGCATAGGATGGCAGTCTCTTCTGAGAGCTCTTAGTGGATAACATGTTCACTGCATAGGATGGGAGTCTCTTCTGAGAGCCCTTTGAGGATAACATCTTTACTGCATAGGATGGTAGTCTCTTCTGAGAGCAATCAAACAATGCTATGTTGTCATTTTATGCCCTCAAAAGGCCTTTGCATTTTTCTCATCATTGGTTATTCAGTCAAACACTAAATTAACACTGTTTCCAGATAACTTTTAGATATCTACAAAGACCTCATATGACTTGAAAAACTTTCCAATCCTCTTTCCATTTTTTCTTAATAAGTATTCTATTCATTTTGCATACCAACCACAGATCCCCCTCTCCTCCCTCCTCCCACCCCCCAGGCTTCCTTTCCAACCCTCCCCCATTCCCACTTCCTCCAAGGCAAGGTATACACAATGGAGTATTACTGAGCAGTAAAAAAACAATTATATCATGAAATTTACAGGCAAACAGATGGAACTAGAAAATATCCTGAGTGAGGTAACTCAGACTCAGAAAGACAAACACGGTATGTACTCACTCATAAGTGGATACTAGATGTAAAGCAAAGGATAACCAGACTACAACCCACAGCTCCAGAGAAGCTAGGAAACAAGAAATATCTTTCCATATCTTTTAAAGCCATCAATGTGTTTACTTACAGGGCCGTGTGTGTGTGTGTGTGTGTGTGTGTGTGTGTGTGTGTGTGTGTAAAATATGTGAGCAGGCATACTTTGGTGTGTGTATATATAGGTCAGAGAACAAACCTGGGTCCTCATGAGCCACCTTGTGTGTGCAGGGTCTCTTGCTTTTCACCTTTGAGCATGCCATACCAGCTGGCCTGTACATATCTGTGGATTCTCTTATCCAATGAATGATGTTGCCCTGTACTCTAGGATTTAAACTCATCTTCACACTGGAAGCATTTTATCTGGGTATCCTAACCTTTCTATGTAGCTTGAGTTTTCCTGCCTGGCCCACAGTCAGGACAAATCTCTCTCACCTGCCAGTCCCACAGCCGCTCAGACCTGACCAAGTAAACACAGAGACTTATATTGCTTATAAACTGTATGGCTGTGGCAGGCTTCTTGCTAACTGTTCTTACAGCTTAAATTAATCCATTTCCATTAATCTATACCTTGCCACATGGCTCGTGGCTTACCAGCATCTTCACGTGCTGTTCCTCATCGTAGTGGCTGGCAGTGTCTCTCTGACTCAGCCTTCCACTTCCCAGCTTTATTCTCCTCCTTGTCCCGCCTACACTTCCTGCCTAGCCAATGGCCAATCAGTGTTTTATTTATTGACTAATTAGCAACACATTTGCCATACAGAACATCCCGCAGCATTTCTATCTGAATCATATATTTTAACATTTATTCTATCAGTGTGTTATATAATTGAACCATGAGATTCCACTTGTAATATGAATAATTGATTTTAACACATTTCTTAAATTTTTTTGTTTGTTAATTTGAAAAAGAATCATTTCATCTCCTTTTTAATTTATGTGTTTGTGTGTGGTCTAGCATATAACATTTCTCTATGGAAGCCAGAAGGTGTCAGATACCCTGGATCTGTAGTTACAGGTAGATATAAATAAATAGCCCTAGTTTAGTGACAGCCATTGAACTCTGATCTCCTGGAAGAACAGGGAGTTATTTTAATGATCGAGTCATCTTTACAGCCCCAATTGTAAGCTAATATTTTTACTGAGTATTTTTGCATTGCTATTCAATAATATTCATCTATATTTTTTGTTTCTCTTACTTTTTTTTCTACTCTGAGTATCAGGGAGATTTTTGCCTTATAAATTTAGTTTGCAATTATTCCCTTTTTCTAATTATTTTTGAGGAATTTGAGAAGTATTGGTTTCCGTTGTTTTGTGAATGTTGGGCAGGCTCTGATTGTGAAGTCATTGGGACCAGGACTTCAATATATTCAATTTAGTGTACAAATTATTTGAAATATTATCCTGTGACAATTTGCTTGATGGTGTAGTCATGGAAAGTTAGTCTTTATCAATTTTAGAGTGAAGAACACAGAGTTAAAAATCAGCGAATAATAAAGACACGTGTTAGTGTTCAGCATTATTGTTGTGTTGATGTACAGTCTGCTGACACATGGCATTTTCAAGTTTCTTTACTATTAAGTTGTTCTTTAGTAACCTGTGACAATGTTAATTTTTTTGGTAATTTTACAAGCAATCAAAGCCAAGAAATCCTTCCATCACAATAGGCAGTGAATATACCTTTTAGGGGTTGAATGTTAAATATAATGGATTCAAAGTAATACCACCTTAAACCCAAAGGTTTATTTGTCCCTTCCAAATACTAAGTAGGTGAAATCCTTCTCAGCTTCCAAGATTAAGCATGTTCAAGATTGTAAGACAAAGGAAAACTGAATCCATCAACTTTTTTGCACACATGGCAGTTTAACAACACTTAGAACACTATGATTCTGTTATATTGACTCATCTGTGAGTGGATTCCTTCACCATTAATGTGGTGATTTGATTGAAAATGCCCCCTAAAGGGAGTGGCACTAATGGAAAGTGTGGTTTTTTTGGATTAAGTGTGGCCTTATGGGAGAAAGTGTGTCACTGTGGTGGTGGACTTTTAGGTCTTATATATGTTCAAGCCATGTACAATGAGACAAACTACTTCCTGTTGCCTGAAAGATGTAGGACTCTCATTTCCTTCTCCAGCACCATGTCTACCTTCACACTGCCATATCCTACTATTATGATAATGGACTGTAAACTATTCACCCTAATTAAATGTTTTGTTTTATATGTGCTGCCATGATCATGATGTCTCTTCACAGCAATGGAAGTAACTAAGACAATTGCTTTATTTTTCATCCAGTAACAGGAAATTATTCTCTACAATTGATGAATGAAAATGCCTATACTTAGACACATTTGTTAATACTTTGCATAGCTCAAACAAAACAGTCATGTGCAAAAACAATTTGCAGATATATTGAAACTAAAAGTCTCTGCAGAATTATTTCAATATGCACAAATACTGCATTTCAAATGAGAACTTTGATAAGCTTCAGAACTTTATAATGAGTTGCATTATTATAAAAACATCAACTTAAATCATCTTTGAATAAATTTCTCTTCACAGATTTTTCTTTTTAATGTATTATTTATCAGTTTTCCCACTAGAAATTATTATTTTAATTTCTTGACGTTCACTAAGTAATACATAAGATAATCTCTTCTTTCTTTAAAGTATTATTGTGATCTACCTTTGCAATTCAAATAATGCATGTATGCTGATTATAGTTGTAAGAAGAAATAAGTTTAAACCGGAAACAAAGTAAAAATATCAAAAGTAACATCGATTTCAGAATGTATTTACAAATTATACTTAAATAATTGCAAACAAACCCATAAGTAGGAAACTGAAAGGTGATCTTATATATGCATATACATATACATACAAATATAAAACACAAGGCTCAACAATGCATCCCTTTGTATTTACTGGCAAAACAAAACACTTTTTATATTCAGAAACAAAGAATGACAAAAAGAGTTTGTGTTTAACTCACAACTGTTAATTAGGGCACCAGTAAAAAAAGAGACAAACTTTAAAAATTGGTGCTAGACAGATTTTGAAAGAAAAGTGATAGAAATAAATCAAGAGAGGAATGTGTGTTAAGACAAATTGAATACAGTAAAGGACAGAGAAGGCTTTAGAATGATTGTGAGAAAAGTGAAAAGTGATAGCAATGTAAGAGAAAATACCTGGAATATTATTAGACTACCCATTAAAGAAAATGTTTGCTGACAGCCTACAGAATGGGAAAAGATCTTCACCAATCCCACATCTGACAGAGGGCTAATCTCCAAAACATACAAGGAATTCAAGAAACTAGACATCAAAATAATGAGCAATACAATTAAAAAATAGAGTAAAGATCTAAACAGATAATTCTCAATAGAAGAATTCCAAATGGTTGAAAGACATTTAAGGAATTGTTAACATCCTTAGTCATCAGAAAAATGCAAATCAAAACAACTCTGAGATAACATTTTATATCTGTCAGAATGGCTAAGATCAAAAACATTGATGACAGGATATGTTGGAGAGGATGTGGAGCAAGGGGAACACTCCTTCACTGTTGGAGGTAGTGCAAACTTGTACAGTCACTTTGGAAATCAGTATGGTGGTTTCTCGGAAAATTGGGAATCAATTTACCTCAAGATACCACTCTTGGGCATATACCCAAGGAATGCTCAATCATACCAGAAGGACACTTGCTCAACTATGTTCATAATAACCAGAACCTGGATACAACTTAGATGCTCCTCGACCAAAGAATGAATAAAGAATATGTGGTATATATACACAATGGAGAACTACTCAGCAGAAAAAAAAATGACATCACGAAATTTGCAGGCAAATGGATGGATGTAGCTGAAGTTTTCCTGGTCCTGCTTGGCTCCAGCAGCCCTGCTGCTGCTAGGACACAAGTAAACACACAGAGGCTTATATTAAAACTGCTTGGCCATTAGCTCAGACTAACTATTGACTAGCTCTTACACTTAAATTAACCCATAATTCTTATTTATGTTTAGCCATGTGGCTTGGCACCTTTTCTCAGTTCTGCCGTCACATCTTGCTTCCTCTGTATCTGTTTGGCGACTCCTGACTCAGCCTTTCTGTTCCCAGAATTCTCCTCTCTGCTTATCCTGCCTAGACTATATTTCCCTCCTAGCTACTGGCCAATCAGCATTTTATTTATCAACCAAATAAGAGCAACACACATTCACAGCATACAGCAAGACATCCCCAGCAGATGGAACTAGAAAATATCATCCTGAGTGAGGTAACCTAGACTCAGTTACACAAACATGGTATGTACTCACTCATAAGTGGATTCTAGATGTAAAGCAAAGAATAACCAGACTACAACCCACTGCTCCAGAGAAGCTAGCTAGCAGGGAAGACCCTAAGATGCACACATGCATGGAGCACCTTGGGAAGGGAAAATAGATGAGATCTCCTGAGTAAAGTGAGGGTAAGGAGTAGGCAATAGAGGGAAGGGGATTGGGGGATAAGAACATAAGGGAATGGGATAGTCAAGCTGGAACAGGGAAGGAGTGGGAGAACAATGAAAGAAATATCTTGATAGATGGAACATTATGGGGATAGGGAGAAATTGGGTACTAGGGAAGTTCCCAGGAATCTACAAAGATGACCCCAGCTTAGACTACTAGCATAAGTGGAAAGAGTGACTGAGCTGGCCTACCCCAGTAATCAGACTGGTGAATACCCTAACTGTCATCATAGAGACTTCATCCACTTACTGATGGAAGCAAATGCAGAGATTTATAGTCAAGCACCAGGCTGAGCTCCAGGAGTCCAGTAGAAGAGAAGGAGGAGGGATTATATGAGCAAGGTGGTTGAGATCATGATGAAGAAATCTACAGAGACAAATGAACCAAGCTCCTACAAACTCACAAACTTTAGAATAGCTGTGGAACGTGCATGGGACCAGACTATGCCCTTTTTATATAGGAGACAGTTGTGTAGCTCGGTCTGTTTGAGGGGCCCCTGGCAGTGGGATCAGGATCCACCTTGCTCAGCCTTGATGCAGGGGTGGGGAGGGGCTTAGTCCTGCCTCAACTGAATGAACTAGGACTGCTGACTCCCCATGAGAGGCCTTACCCTTTGCAGAAGGTGATGGGAGGTGGGTGGATGGGGAGTCTGGGGGCAGAGCGTGAGGAGCGATGAGAGGGGGATCTGTGGTTGGTATGCAAATGAATTTAAAAAATTCTTCAATAAAAAAAAAGAAAAAAAAAGAGACATGGAGTAAGGCATAATGTAATAGGAAACACCAGTAAAGAATTATGTAATAACATATCATAATTCACTGGAAAAATGTCCACTCAGTAACTAATGAGATTTGTTTATTAAAAATGATAGTTTCTTTTGTCCTGCCCCAGGAAATACCATTTTTTAAATTATATTTGCTGTTTTCTAGTATATGAAATATATAACCTTTTAAACTGAAGATGAAGAATTCAACAAGTCAATTAACGAAGTATTTAAATCAGTTTTTTTTTAAAAAGTCTATTTCAAAAATAACTCTTATATAAAGAAAATTTTTAAGATTCTTAATGGGATAAAGATAAACATGGACTGTGATTACAATATAAGAAATTGTTTTTGGAAGTAGATTTGTTTTCATAGCTGTAATAATTTTAGTTTATGGCCATAAATTTTTAACACAATCATTATTTATAATGAATGTCAAATATCATAGATTAAACCATAATTTATGTAAATATAATTTGGAGAAATAATATTTACAGTGGTAGTCTTCATAGTTAACAATAAAACAAGATCAGTTACAACTGTATGTATTGTAATAACTCACTAACTATCCACTATACTTAGTCTTGTAACTTGCCAGTAAATATAGGTCTGTCTAGATTTGTTTCCTAGGAAAATTTGAATAAATATGAAGATATATGTAGTCAATTGCAAGTCTCAGATTTCATTCTGATTGTGAAGCTTCAGAATATCTGCTGTTATATCTGAGAATAAAACAGAGTTTAGATTATGAAGCACTGAAGTTCTTCCATGGTTATTGTTTAGACAAATTAGACCAATTAAGGAAGTCAATAACTTTTTTGCTCAACTTTCACTTAAGTTCACTTTAAACATTTGTGAACACTGATGGGAAGTGAGGTGAGTTTCAGGTTTGAGTTGTTTCATTTTGTTGATGTTTGAAGGAATTTCTCCTTTATTGATTTATCTATCTATCTATTTATTTATATATTTATTTATTTTGAAATAGTGTTCCCTGGCATAACTCAGGCTAATGATACTACTATTTAAGCTTCCTAAATCCTGTAAGTACAGGCACATGCTAACAGGTTATACCAGTTATGTTTTATAGTTCTTCTTATTTTAAAAATATTTTATACAATTTATTATGATCATCATTCCCCTTGGGTTTTAAGGGTTTTTTTTTGTTGTTGTTGTTGCTTTCTTTTGGCTTTATATTGGCAATCTATTATTTCATTTGAAGATTTCTGTCTTTCATTGAAAAGACTTTACTGTGAATACACCATCATAATATTTATTTTTTCTCATTTGTCTTTAATTAGCTATTTGAAATTATAAATTGTATTCCTAACAACTATGAAAAATACAACATGTTACAATCACTTAATATTTTTTGAACTAGTGGATATCTTGGCAACATTAAAGTTGAATAACATAGTATATATTTGTAGAAAATTCTTGTTCTTTGGATCATAATGCTTTAATGAGCTGTTTTAATGTATTTAATTCCTTTTAGTATTTAATTCACAAAATAGAATTTTGCATTTTCATCTCTTACTTGTTTTATTGTTGTTGTATACGAGACAGGAAATGTGTACCCCAAGATGACCTCAAACTCACTGACCCTTGCCTCAATCTTCCAAGGGCTAGAGATATGGGTGTCATTTGTAACAGATAGTTTATAACACTTATTGCTTCCAGGAATGTACTGAAATTACTTATGTGCCAGCACACCAGGGTGGCAGGTGCCAATAAGTGAATTCAAGACAATATGAGCAAATTAAGAAAGTGTTCTAAAACTGATAGGGGAAGAATTGGTAGTCTTCAAGAAACAACCTCCCATAGGTTATTGAATCCCACATTATTATATATAATTAAATAAAAGGTCAGGAATTTGAGAAGGAGTAGAGGGAACACAGGAAGAATTAAAGAGTGAAATCAGAGTGTATAAATGATGTACACACAGTATAGAATTCTCAAAGTATAAAAAGACAGGACAAAAAAGAAACTGAAAAAACAAAAATACACAGCTAGAATTATAATTCAGTGGTACAGTGTTGACTTAGAAACTATAAAACTCTGATTTCAATCCCAATACTGTAAGGAGGTGAGGGGTACAGATGGAAATACAGAGTGAGTATTTAATATAAGGCATTATGTTGTTGTGTTTTAGAAGACCTTGGTATTATATTTCAAGAACTAGTGAATTTCAAGCACGCACACACACACACACACACACACACACACACACACACACACAAACACATATACTCACACTCCAAAAAAAAGAATACTAAGAGCTTTATTAAAGGGTTAATGTTTAATTCTATTTTTATTCTGAAACGGGTTTACTTATCATAGAAGAGCTGTAAGTTTAGGGTACAAAAGATTAAATTACATGTTTTCTGTAAGGATAATCACAGAGTGAAAACTTTAGGAAACTGATGATGCTTATTACGAACTCAATTTTAGCATTTTGCTATGGAAAAGTCTTGTAACCTTATGTAAAATCTTATATAACTTTATTTCTTATTAACTGTAGAAAAAAAGAAACTATAAAAGATGAAAAAATAGTCTTTAGGCATTTCCTTAAAGAATTTGTCAATACAAAAATATTTAACATAGTTATAAGATACAAAGTAGTAATTCAAACTTAATTACCAATTTTTACTTTGTTTTTATAAACAAATTCATAAAGTAATTTAATATGTAAATTCATTGTCTGTAATTTTATTTTATATCAATTATATTACCACTAGATCTGATTACACTTAATGTAAGTTGAAGATACGAATGATAATCATGAAATCATTAGTCTAGTTGCAAAACATAGGTGTTAACACAATCTGATTCAAATTAATAGTCTTGTACCTTTTCATATTTCATAGATAATATGGGAAATTTTTTTGGTAATTAAAAAAGATTATGACATTATTTCTTTAAATAAATAAATAAATATGTATATATGCATTTAAATATATGTTAGTATACCATATATGGTTTTAATTCATTATCAGGCCCCATGAGTATTCTTTTTTTGTTTTGTTTTGTTTTGTTTTTTGAGACAGGGTTTCTCTGTGTAGCTTTGCACCTTTCCTGGAACTCACTTTGGAGACCAGGCTGGCCTCGAACTCACAGAGATCCACCTACCTCTGGCTCTCCAATGTTGGGATTAAAGGCGTGCGCCCATAAGCATTCTATGTTGGAGTGTTCATTGGTGTATCCCTTTTCAGATTTTATAGACCATGAATTTAAGGGAGTTAGGGGGGTCAGAGAGGAGGGAAAAAGAGCAGAAAGTAGGAAATGATGTAACACTTTTAATTTCAAAAAATTAAAAATTAATTTGAAAATCCACAAAAAATTGTATGTCTCTAATAATACATTGAAAACCATATACTTGAAATGTATAACAGTAAGCTAAATGAAGATATTTAAATAAAAATATACACTTTTAAGAGTAGATAGAAATAATCAAAATTATAGGTTTTAAAATTTCTTTCAAGCTTATTATGGAACATCTTGGAAAAGGGGGAAGGACAGAGACTATGAAGTCATGACATCCTATGATTGTAATAAAATCTCTAAAACATGGGGAGAAAATAGTTTTGTCCAAATTTTTCTACTTCTCAAAACCTACCATTCCTGGCTATTACCAAATACACACACACACACACACACACACACACACACACACACACACACACACACACAGAGGCTTTAATGTTCTTCTATTTACGTTTTATGTATCCATAAAGACACACATATGATGAATATCTGATTTAACAAAGAGTAGTCAAGATTAAAGAATCATGATATTCGAACTCTTTCACATTTAAACAATTCAAGGGAAATGCCCAAAATGGAAACAGCAGATGGGGTCAGACTTTATTTATTTGCTGTTTATAATTTTATTGATTGACCATTTAATCAGTGAAGAATCCTATATTTCCATTTTTTAATTTCTAATGTAAAAATAATTTTGTTGTAAGAGTTCGCAGAAACTTTAGCCACTCATTGAAATACAGACCTAGAATATCACTGCAATCACAAGGAAGAAGTACTGAATAGAACTTGGAGGGCAAGACACCATGGTGCTTTAGAAGGTCTCTGTTTCTATGCATTTTTATTAGTGACATAGTGTATAACGTTGTGGGATAAATCTACAGACGAGCTGACTCAATTTTCTCTACATTACAAAAAACTAATCACAGATAATTTCAAGTGGTTGATAATAACAAAAACAAAACACAACCACAGTGAGAATAAAAGCTGAATCTTATTTACTGAGAAAAAATTTCTTTGTTTCAAAACAGTGTAAGAATTATTGTGATTCCTACAGAGGACATATGCCTCGAACACATTGAAACACATTTTTAAAAGTTTAGATTTTAATGTTGGCATATTTTATAACCAACCTTTAATAAATTCAATTTCCTTCTGTCCTAAATATGTTTATTTTTTTCTCTGTTAAGATATATTTTAAATGGCAATATAAGGGAAATAATATTTTTAATTAATTAATTAATTAATTTACCACAGTACAGCCCATCATTTCTGGGAAATTAAAGCATCAGAATCTTGATACTGCTCATGTTACCACAAGTCAAGAGCAGAGGGCAATTCACTCTGGTGCTTAGTCTGTGTCTTCCCTTCTTGCACAGTTCTGGATCCCCTGCCCAGGGAATGATGCCACCCATGGTGAGTTAATTGTCCCACTGTCATTAATATAATCCCCGACAGATATGCTCACTGAGCAGCCTAATCCAAACAATTTCTCATTTTGTCTCTTTTTTCAGGTGATTCTAATCAGGGTCAAATTGACAAATGAAACTAGCCATAACATTTTGCTTATTAAAAATTAATATATAGTCATCATTTACCATGATCTCCTATTCCTTGTTCTCCCTCTCTGTTCTTGATCCAGCTGGGATCTCCTGCTCCCCCAAGCTCTCTTTCCCTCGACCCTCGTCCTTCATTACCCCCACTCATGTCCAGGCTGTTCATGTAGATCTCATCCATTTCTCCGTCATTGGGTGATCCCCGTGTCTTTCTTGGGGTCTTGTTTTCCAGATAGCCTCCCTGGTGTTGTGAGTAGCAGTCCAGTCATCCTTGTTCCACATCTAATATCCTCTTATGAGTGAGTACATACCATGTTTGTCTTTCTGAGTCTGGGTTACCTCACTTAGGATGATAGGAAGAAGCAAAGTGCTAGAGAGGCCCACAGAAATCCACAAAGATGCCCACACAATAGCCTGCTAGCAATGGTCGAGAGACAACCCAAACTGACCTACTCTGGTGATAGGATGGCCAAACACCCTAATTGTCCTGCGAGAAATCCCATCCAATGACTGAGGGAACTAGATGCAGAGATCCACGGCCAGGCACGGGTGGAGCTCAGGGAATCCAATTGGCAAGAAAGAGGAGGGTTTATATGATCGAGAATTGTTGAGACTAAGGTTGGATAAAGCACAGGGACAAATATCCAAACGAATGGAAACACATGAACTATGAACCAATGGCTAAGGGGCCCCCAACTGGATCAGGCCCTCTGAATAGGTGAGACAGTTAATTGGCTTGATCTGTTTGGGAGGCATCCAGGCTGTGGGACCAGGTCCTGTGCTCATTGCATGAGCTGACTGTTTGAAACCTGGGTCTTATGCAGGGATGCTTGGCTCAACCTGTGAGGAGGGGACTGGGCCTGCCTGGACTGAGTCTACCAGGTTGATCTCAATTCTTAGGGGAGTCTTTGCCTTGGAGGAGATGGGAATGGGGGATGGGCTGGGGGAAAGGGGAGGGGGCGGGAGAGGGGAGAACAAGGGAATCCGTGGTTGATATGTAGAATTAAATTATATTTTAAAATAAAATAAAAAAAGATATACGAGCTAGCTAGCAATAATGCTGAGTCATAGATCAATGATTTTGCAATTAAAAAAATAAAACATTATTCTTCAATGTTTAACTTTAACTTTTCCAGTTAAACATTGTTACAATTCACACAGAAGGACAGCTATGTCATTGATATCTTGATTTAATTTCTCTGAACATATATCCAGAGTGTCATATTATTTCAATTTATGTTTCTTTTCTGGAACCCCGATACTGTTTTCCATAATGACTGTAGCAACTTACATTCTCATCAGATATATTCAGAGTTTTTATTTCTCAACATCTTCACTTAACATTTGTTAATTTCTATTTTTGTGACTGGGGCCATTATTGTTAAGATAGATAATTGTGGTTTTGATTTGCATTTCCTTTATTGCTAATAATTTTTAGTGTTCTTCATGTATCTTATGGTCATTTGTATATGTTCTTTTGAAAAATGGCTACTTATGTCATTTGCTCACTTTTAAATTAAATTGTTTATGCTGTAAAAAATAATACAGTTTAAAATATGTTTCACTGATGAAAAAAATTAATATATAAACAGAACGTTCTTCTTTGTATGTGATGATATCTACCTCTCTCATGTTTACTCTAGCATTTCTCACATTATATTATCTAATAAATCCGAGCCTCCTTGAAGGAGAAAGTTTCTATATTCAACTAGAGTTTTGGTTCACTTTACATGATTTTGGATAGTGTAAAAAAGTAAAAAGAGTAGCAGAACAGGAAGTGCTTATCGGAACAATACCACAACCTATATTTAATATTTATGTTTATAATCAAAGTTGAAAAATAAAATAATGTATGATAAACATATATTATCATATTTTGATATTATCACTTATTACTTTATTTGCTTCAGTATCTTCATATACTTTATTGTGAAAGTTTTAACTTTAAATTATCTAACTTTAATTTATTTTATTATTGGTTTTAATAAATTATATTATATATTATTATCAGCAGTATTTTATTAGATAAGAGCTTTCAAGAATGACAGTTTAAACTAGTGAATGATTTATTTGTTTATAACCTCACAGTAAGTCCAGGAGTATCTATTTTTATTTACTATGCTTAAAACCATAGGCCCTGGTATATTAGGGTACATTAAACATTTACATAAATAAACAACTATATACTCAAATATGCATGAAATTAACCAACTAACATATACAAAAAGTGGTCATTTACTCTACTAATTCTCTAACCTACATCTCTTTCATCCCTAACTGTGTAGCTCTCATTTAAGACTCAGAATTATTCTTCTCACATCATTCCATTCTTTTCCCTCACTTAGATTTTGATAGTCACAATTGATTATTTATCCTTTGTACTGACTTGAAAACAACCTCTTTCAACTATGTGGGTTGCACTGAATACATATTCCAAAAGAAAAAGAGATTTAATTATTCACCAGCACGAATCTGGCATTTTGATGTGATCAAAATAATTAATTTTCATTGATTTAGAAAACTGTTTACCTGAAATAGAAGGCAACTCAAAAGTGAATCAATATTATTCTGATCCTCCTCACAACATAGTGCTTTCAATTCATTCTTACAACTGCATTCTTACATTTGTCATTGAAGTTCATGAGTATGCGATACCTCAGAAATTAAATGAGATTACAAAGATATCTTCTGTAAATTCACTTTTCCATTAAATTTTTGAAAAGTTCTATTTTTTTATAAAATGTGTGTGAAATATTAGTTGTTAAAATTAAACAAATAGGAAACATGTAAAAGTCACAGCATGTAGTATTAAGGAGTCTTGTGGGAAAAACATGCATAAACCAGACAGCAAAGTTGCAGTGCTCTTAATAAAGAATGCATAGGTATTTCTCCTGGTGGAAATTTAATGAAATTCAAGTGTTAGAGGTGATGATTATAGAAGTATCAATAAAATGCTATTGATAAAGGAGATTTGTAGCCTGCATTTTAAGAAATTACTGAGAATTTTGTAGATAAAGGGTATGAAAGGCTAAGAAGAAATTATATGGAAACCTAACATTATATAAACTTTAAATATATACACATAGACATATTAAGCCTACACATGGAATAATGCTCCTCACAAAAGCCATAGTTTGCCAAAAGCTGCACATGAATGACATATTTCCCCTTGGCTATTTATGGAGTTCCTTGACATACCAAAAGAATATGGGCTATTGTCACTCACTGTCCTGAGTTGCCCACAAGTACTTGATGCTAAAACCTTATTACTGAAGACACTATACACATTGTTCACATGACATGGAATAATTAAGTTGATACTAATCAGAAAAGGTATTCACTGTCGACTATGTTTCATAATACTGGGAGATGCTATAAAGGTTTCAGGAAGATGAGAGTTCATCAAGAGTCTGACCCAGGATTGAGGCCTGTAAACTACAGTAGTGACTAATATGACAAGATAAGCCCATGAAGGAATGTGGCACAAATATTACAGGGGTAATCAACTGCTTCACTTTGGACTTAAGGACTAGTCTATATGAGGGAAGTATAAATATGTCAAAGAATCTAAGGGATGACATACTGATATTATTCTAAATGGACATAATTGTATCTCTAGTCGCACAGAGCAGTACAGCTCTCAGATTTTATCAGATAAAACTTGGTTCAGTAGACAGTAGTTAACAATAAAATTATACCTGATCAAAATATGGAAAATAAATATCCTTTGATTGCTCACTTACAAATGGAAAATCTAAACCATCTTCCAGGAATCAGCAGCCTACAAGAAAGGAAGAGAAGGCAAAAGATTTAAAGGATTTAAAAGCCAGAAATCAGGTAGTATCCTGGTGTAATAAGTCTTCTGGACACGATGGGGATGCTATATTTATGAGCTCACAAAACATATGGTTGCCTGCATAAGACCTGAATTATATCAAGCTAATAAACATTTTAGAATGAATGAGTAGTGTGGCCCCTACAAGTCAATCAAGCACCTGCTGATGGCCCCACAAGTATATAGTATTGACTGACACAAATTGGAACATATGGATTATTGATAAAATTTTAAAGAGAGACCATGAAGTTGTAAGATTGGGATGTGGATCTGGAAGGAATAAGGGGAAGGACTGGGAATGTAAATTTTATCAAAATTTATTGTATGAAATTCTCATATTATTTAAATATTATACAGAAGGAATGTATTTGAGGCACCAGAATTATGTGAAAAGGGCAATGAAGCCAATATTTTCCCTGTGACTTTAAAATACAGATTTTCAAAAGTGGCAGAAAGACAGGAAATGGACTCTGAACAATGTAATTAGAACTTCAAACATGTGATCTTCAATATTTAGCTATGGGCTGTATCAAGTTGATTAGTCAATAGTGAGGTAGAATAAGTAGAAATATGATCTTTTCTACTTACTGCCTATTTGCAGGTGATAAAGGAAAACTGATCATATTTTACCTTAAATTTGCAGTGTGAAATATGTATATTCCATTGACAATCAGTAATTTATTCAATAAATACATGTTTAATTTCATTACAAGTCATTTTTTTATCTGAGGACATAGCCATAGATGCAATTCTCACATAACTTAGATCTAGGTAGAAAAGAGATAGAAGAATAAAAATCTAAGGTTAAAAAAGAAATGAAGCAATAAAATAAGCATGAATAAAACAAAAGGCTACTGTAGGAGAAAATAACACACTAGGAGTTACATAAGGAAATGAATAAGGAGGGAATGTGTTTATTGATGGAAGTTCTCTATCAGAAGAAAAAGACCAACTAAGACAGATGGATACTTGATGGTTTGAAATTATCAAGCAGGCCGCTATAGCAGAATCACACAGATAAGGGAAAGTTAAGGAGATAAAGTAAAAGCAATCAAAGAATCTTGACTCCCTAAGTCCTTGTAATCCTAGATAAAGCTTTGTGATTTTTGTGTGTGTGTGTAAGAAGGAAAACTATTAACAGATTAGAATTTAAAAAGATTAATAGTAGATAGCTGCTCAAAATTGTGGAATGGAGGAAACACATGCAAGTATTGTTACAAGAGGACACTGTGGGTAGTGATGATTTTAATTCACATGATAAGAAATACAGTCAGGAAAAACATTTTCATGAATGTGTTTTCCAACAGTACCACTGAACAAACCCATGATTGTTTTGGATAAGGAATGTAAGAAAATAGAGGAGAAGGATACCAGGTTTATTTTAATGTTTTGTAACTTGATTTAGAGATGGGATGTAGGGATGGAAACAGTGTAAGAGGAGCTGTTACATAGGATAGTAACTGATACATACTGGTGGAGGTGGATATTGGATATACATTCCTCAATTTGGGGACAAATATAGAGACTGTATGTTACATTTTATACTATATTTTCATTTGCAATATGTTTTAAAGTTCAGGCATGATAGTTAATGATGATTATCTGCTTGGTAGGATGTAGAATTACCTAGTAGAAAATCCTGTGGGCATGTCTAAGAAGGAACATTATGATTAGGTTAATTAAAAAGGGAAGTCCTAAATGAGTTGTATGCCTACACAGGCTGGATTCTATTGCCTCAGGCTCCTGCCATCATGACTTCTGTGCTGTGATGGATGGTACCCTTTCGCTATGGAACAAAATCAATCCCTTTTGTAGTAATTTGGATTTGTCACAGCAATGAGCAAAACAGTAATAACAGAAAATGGATATTAGAGGCAGAGTCAATTCTGCCATGACATTGGCCTTGATGATGTTCCCAGACTTTCAAAGCTGTTTTTGTTTTTGTTTTGCTTTTTCAAGACATGGTTTCTCTGTGTTGCCCTGGCTGTCCTAGAGCTTGCTTTGCTCTGTAGACTGTGTTGGTCTCAAACTCACAGAGATCTGCCTGACTCTACCTCTTGAGTTCTAGGACTAAAGGCATGCACCCTAACTACCTGGATTTAAAACTGGTTGAAAAACCACATTTGACATGATGCCTTAATCAGACTTGATTCAGGGGGAAGGGGTTTGGTCCTGCCCCAAGTTGGTATGCCAGCCTGTGTTGCAAAACCAAGGGAGCCCTTACCCCATATGAAGAGTGGATGGGGTGGAACAGGGAAAGTTGGGGGGAGGAGTTGGAAAAGAGGAGGAAGGGAGAACAGTTGTTGGCATGTAAAATGAAAAAAGTTTAAGTAAATAAATTAAAAAAAGAAACAAATTTAGAAGGATTTGGGAGCATGTGCTATAAAAGCCCTGGAATGTCATAAGCAGAGCTGAATAAACCATTTTGGAAGGAGTTTAAATGACTGAAGTGCCAGGAGAAGTGAGAACACAGGAAACTTGGCTCATGAGATTTCACGGGGTAACCAAGATTCTATGAGGGACTGAGCTAATAGCCATCGATTTTATATGTTGAAGAATGATTTGGCTTCATTATTTCTATACTCTAAGAATTTTAGAGATACTGACATTAAACAAAATGAATTAGTTTGACAGAGGACATTTCAAGACAGGATAGCATTCAGATTGCTACTGCTTGTATCTATCTTTCAGATCTATGATGGGATAAAGGGGAAAAGATGAAGGAAAGAAATGAAAATCATTTGCCTTTTGGTAAAAAAAAAAAGACTGTGAGCTTAAAGTTACAGTTTAGATATGAAAATCATTAGTGAGATTAGAGCCATTAATAAAAAACCTTGCACTCTAAACTGAAACAACATGGGAATGGCCTTGAGGGCAAAACTCTACCTGTAACACATCCTGTGATAAGGCAAACACATTTGAAAAATGTGAGCATGAACTTAGAATGCTACTAAGGTATGCTATGCCGAGAAAAAGCAATCTAGGAAAATATTTTCATGGGGTAAAACTGGAAATACACAAATCCTAGGAGAGTTCTACTTCAAGTGGCCAGGCTCCATCATGAATGGCAGCAGAACTGGGCAGCACTGCCCTCGTGGTAACTCATTTGGAACAAATGGAATATAGAAGATGGGTACACCATGAAGTTTTATTCCTTGGTTCTAAAGAGCCACTGAAGTCAGGCAGTGTGTGACACTGTTAGAATCCAAACAAGGAGTCCTTGTGAAAGCACTCTATGAAGCAGTACAGTCGAAAACTAACTTGCAATGGAGCATGGAAAATGTTGGAGATGTCTGACCCATGGGTTGTCTGTCAAAGAACTACTCAGGCATGGAGTGTTGCTGACCAAACTTAGGAGCTATGTGAAACAAAGGGGTGGTACAACTCAAACCTATTGGATCAGAGAGAATTTAAATTTAGGTCCCAGAGACAGACATGGAACTTCAGGATATGGTGTTTCTCCTGTTGTATTTTGATCTTGCTTTGTTCTAACCTTCTCTTGCTAATCACAGCTTTAATGCCTTTAGGATTGGAGTGCTTACCTTTGCCCTTTTTTTGTCAAAACTATGTCATATATATTTAATGTTACTGCTGCTTGCAGTTAAGAGGCTATCTCAAGCAGTTTCTATACTCAAACATTTGGAACACATTGGAACATTTAAATACTGTGATTAAATCTTTGAAGTTATATTGAGTATATTTTACATTTTGAAGTAGATATTATGAAGTTTCAGGGTCAAAGGGTGGATGGTATGCCTAGAAATTCAAAGCTCCAGTATAGAGATGACCTGAGTTAGGCTTATGATGGTTATTACTGTCGCTTGACAGGGCGTAGGAGGCAAACTTATAGGCATGTCTGTTGAGGACATTCTAGATTTGGTGAACTGAGAAGGTCTAATCTAAATGTGGATGCAACATTCCATGACCTATATTTCTAGACAGAGCAAAAACAGTGAACTGGGCTGAGCATTAACACCCATCTATCTTTGATTCTTAAACCCAAGCACAATGTAAACAGTTGTCTTATGCTGCAACAGCAATGACTTTGCCATGATGTTAGCAAAAATGTTAGTAAAAATAATCTCATCTCTTCTTAAACTGACTTTTTCAGATATTTCATCACAGCAATGAGAAAAGTAAGTAACACAGAAAGCAATGAGATACATAATTGGAAAAACAACGGATTCTCTAAGAGGGATAAACCCTAACATTTTGACAAATAATTCTCAAACTGATTGGTTACAAAGGAAACTTTAGAGCAATTTTGCACCTTAAACTGGCTTCAAATGTCCAAGGGAAACAGTCAGTACAGTCATTTGGCCTTGATGCACAAAGCTAAGTATGGATTAAAGTAAAACTTGTGGTATTAAAGGTAATTAGTTATATCCTATCTCAAATACCCATTCTGTGTGTTGAGCCTTATAGAACAGGCTTTAACTATTGGATAAGTTAAAATAACTGTAATGATAAATGATTTTTTATTTGTTTTGAAGCCCAGGAGGTGGAGTACAATTTTCATGACATAGACTCAAACAGACATTTTCAGCAGAATACTGTTTATATTCTCACATAAATAGAGTTTACTGGAGAAAGATTTGAGGTCCTGTTTCTTCTTTTCTTGGTTAACTCACATTGACTTTACAAAGTGTATCTTCATATCTCTAATATATTAAATCTGTGAACCTTTTCTCTCTTTCATTTTTTTAAACAGATCTATAGAAGGTATCTACAAACTACAGTTTCATTGCTTCTCTGGTTCATTTGTAAGATAATCAAGCCACTATCCATAATTCAGACTGCGTGGTAACTACCAGTATCAAAATCTCTGGTTCATTTGTAAGATAATCAAGCCACTATCCATAATTCAGACTGCGTGGTAACTACCAGTATCAAAAGGAAAAATGGCAAAGAACCAGCTGATTGTTTACTTTAATGACAAAATGCTTATCTGACACTTGAAAAATCTTAGGGAAGACGCATAGCACTGCACATATTGATATACACATATATACAAGCATATACCTGTAAAAGTGATGTGCAAAGAACAAAAACAATCTCACTAAGGCTTTTCCGGTGAGAATTACAAAAAGCCAAGAGTTATTTATGTTTTTATTGACACTCTAAGAAAGAATCAAGATGTAAAGCATTCCACATTCTTAATAGAAAGGAGAGAAAACACTATACTAGTGTTTGTTAATATACAGACATCATAAAACACACAAAATAGAGGTAGCACATAATACCTGATGTTTAAATATAGTAGGACTATTAAACTTATTTTTACTTGCTTCTTTATTGGTTTGGTTGGTTGAGATGAGGTCTTATGTACCTCAGGATGACCTCAAATTTACTATATATGTAAAGCTGGCTTCGAATTCCTGACATTCTTGATTCCCCAGACAGCTGGAACTCTAAGTAAGGGCTCATGGTCAAAGCTGAACTAATTTTGAGTAATTACTTGAATTCTTTTGTCCACCATTGAAACTTAGTTGACCCTTGTCAATATGTTTTCTACTTTTCGATTTGGAAGAACATTTCTTTAGGGGAAAAAGAAAGAAGCAAAAGTGGAAAAAAATTTTACCCATGAGTCTTAGCAACACTGTTACTTTCTTAAAACAGGTTATATTGGTACAAATATCTACTGAAGAGACCAGTTCATACAGTTGTCTGGTTAAATAATATAGTACTATATAAAATCCTACATTAAGATGCTGATATTAGTTTCTGTAGAAAATTCATTTTGCATAAAAATTGTGTCCACTCATTCCTTATCCCATGTGTCCTATAGCATTCATTTTATGTGGTTTGTATGTTTATGAACCTAAATTATTGGTTCTCAGTAACCACATAATGTGAAATACATTCACAGTCCACACAAAACTAATGAGGGCTTCATGAGTAATGCTGAACATTTCATAAATAACGATTGCTTTGAAGAAAATAGCAGTTTTTGTTGTTTATTATCTTGAACATTTGTATTGAAATTTTCAAGTTTTTTTCCTTCTACTTTCCATTTTTTCCTAAATTTTTAATTTTTACAAAAAAAAAAAAAATGCCTTCAAATCAGTTTGCCTGAGAAACTTTTCTCTACATTTAAGGGGGTTAGCTTGTGATGCTTTGGAAAGGACTAGGAACTGACATACATCTCATTTTAATGTTTAGAATTACTATAAAACATGACTATGCCATTATATTATTCAGGGCTTTCTCATAGTACAGAATCAAGAGAATGTATATGTATATAACAATGAGTAAGTTAATAATATAGATTACATAATTAAAAAATGAGGAAGCTTCATATTCACTTTTTGTAAGTGGAAGTAGCTGCATACTCAAAGAAGCTGGAAATCTCAGAATAAGGCAGAAAAATAAGGCCGCCCAAGTCTAAGGGAAAAGATGGATGCTCACTGCCAACCACTATTGAATATGTATTGAAAGGCTAAAGAACCTGGAATCTGCTGTCCCTGGAACAGGAAAGAACAAAAATCATTGCCACTTAAGATGAAGGTTCTTGAATAAATGGGTGAGCTCTGCCCTTTTTTCATGTTCCCAGTCCACTAGACAAGACTACTCATTTTCAAATTTTTCCTAACCCTCCAATTCAATCTGCCGCTAAATGTCAATCATCTCTAGAAACACTCTTAGTGACACATCCAGCAGCATATATTATGAATTTTCTAGGCATCTGTGAATATAGTCAAGTTGACAACTAAGATTGAAGTCATCAAAGCTAGATTTTCACAGAATGTTAAAAATAGATGCTGTAAAAGAAATTCTGTTATGTTATTTAAATTGACTCATTTTTTTCTCATTTTAATATGTTTTCATATGAATCATTTTATATCATCTATATTTATCTTATTTGAAAAAATGTAGATATAGAGAAATACACAAAAAATATTCAAAAGCAGGAGCTAAATATAATATATTTAGGAAATACCTTAATTTGAATGGAAATAAACAGTAGCACAAAATAGAGAAAATGTACATATATGTACATATATCCATATTGTATACATATGTGTATATATATAAACTATTATAAATGACAAGTACACTTCAAACCAAAATGCTAAAAAATTCTAGATTCAAAAATTATGCATAAAACATATTGCTGACAAAAATCAAAAAGAGAAATAGAGCTTGTCATCAGGCGACATTAGTGATTCAATTTCACATTGTCACCTTGCTGACTGTAGGAAAAAAATTTCAGCAGCTTTTTTAATTAAGGAGTTTCTGTCTCTTCACACTATTTGCTCTATTTGTAATTTAGTGAAAGGGCAATGCGGTATATCACAACAATGAAGTATTTCTCTCCCAATTTTGTCAGAGCGGAAAATATCTAATAAAGTTGAAGCAATATAGCCTGAAGAGTTTTTTTTTTTTAAGTGGTTATTTGGGAGTATCTAATATTGTGGGATTGCTTTTCACAGTTGGTGGACAAACTAAAATCTGTTATTAGACTTTCTTAATAAGCATTCAGTATCAAATCTCTTTTCTGATACATGAAAATAATTGATATTACTAAGAGAAGATTTCTAAGTTGAATTATATTGGATAGAATAGTGCATAGATTTGTATTGCATTTGAATGTGATGCAGTCCTGATACTATTAAAGACCAAATTAAACACCCATAAAACAAGAACATTTTATACATGGTAGTATGGCAATATAAGGAATAAATGCAATTTATTATTACTTGATACATATACTGAAAAAAGTGCCTTCAGTTTGTATTTTATTGTATATGTCTTAACATTTATAATTGAAAATATACAAACATAGAATTCTCTGCAGAATACATTATATTTGTTTGTTGGATAATGTAAACAGTGTTAGGAAATAAATTTGAAAAGAGAGAAAGTATATTCCATCTTATTCAGTCTCTTATGAAACCTATGGGCAAAATGCAATAGCAATAACATTTTCAGTATATAATGTACTGTAATAAAATATGCCTTTAGTTCTAGATACTATGTAGATTAATGAACTGAATGAAAACAATGTAAAATGATTCTTGAATAAATAAGACAAAATTATTTGAAGGTAACATAGTATTCTTGTTGAGAGTATTAGTTGTCTATTTAAATGACAGCATAGACTCCAATCTCATAAGAAACCAGTTTTTAATAAACAGGGGGAAAAAGAAGAGATTGAAAATTCAATGTATGCAAATTTTATTATAAAGAATTAATCTATGTGCCAATAAAATTCATTGTTGTTTGACCAAACCATATCAGAAAAATATTGATGCATTTTGTAGCAAGAAATTTAATAGTGCTTATTAGTCAATAAAATCCCCAAGGAAACAAATACAGAAATGTGATATTTTGAGTGTGACAGCAGAGAAAATCATCACAGACTCTGTCAAGTTGAAAGCTGTAGAAGGTAGGAAAGTACAAAGAAGGTCCCTGTGCATCTCACTTCTCATATCACCTTCCATGCATGAGTAATGGGAACTTTAACCCTTCAAGGGTATTCCTATAGCTCAGAGACTCCTATATACTATCAATATATGTAATACAGTGTGAATTCTTACACCTCTCTGTGTGAATAATTCGATAATGTTGGTTATTTTGAATTTCCATTGATCTACACAAATATATAGATGGGTTAATAAAAAGGCAGACACACTACCAAACCATGTTTACTGTGTCAAAAACATATGCTTGTTAAAAAATGTTCTTGGTCCCTTATTTCCTTTCCTTTCATTATAGTTGGTTTCTAGAAATATATATCGGTTTTATGTAATAATTTTAAAAACACTCTTGAATGCATGCATATATAAATAAAATCACATTGCACTCATGTATAAAATATACCTTTTGAAAACACATACAGCATTGCAACACACACTCCACTCCTTATCAAAATATTTGAGTACAACAGCCCAAAGTAAAAAAAAAACATAAAAAGCATTAATTTGTGTTGTAATGATGAGAAATAGATTACAGATATGTTCATTATTAATTACTGAACTGAGAATAAGAATATGGGATAAAGTACAATATTATTATGATGTATCTAATTGTAATTTTATTCCATTAAATTTAGTTTCTGTACATATTGTATTTTCATGTCATTTCTGTATAGTAGAATCTTAAGTTTTAGTCTATTTTAGAATTACATAAAAAGATACAGATATGTTAAATGTCTTTTGCACATTTTAATGAAAATTCTGGCTTCAGTATTCAAATAATGGCAAAAAACAAGCTGATAACTACACAGAAAATAACACCAAAAATATAAGTAGTCCCTTTTGATCCATCTAATGTTTCAAAAATATTATGCTATATAAATTCAGAAAAATCTTAACTAATTCTTTGCAATCAACCTACCTTTTCTGCTAAAAAAATATACCTGCATTTGCATGCAGACTTACCTACAATGATTACTATAAAATTCTAATTTAAAAATTAATAATAATAACTATGTATAAAATCAAGCAAACAGAAAACATCACAGGACCCAATTGCAATTTTGTGATTGTGTATAAGAATCCTTGTTAGAATCCCCAATGCCAGGCAAGATAAATTTCCCCACAAGTAGTTGGTCTTGGAACACAGAATTTCCTAAAACAATATAGGCTTTTACTATTGCATTTATTTGCTTCACATACCATGAACATAGGATCCTAGTGTTGAAGATATTACAAACTTTTATCAAAATACTTGGAAAAATTGAGCTAGAAATTGTCTAAAAGTCTCCTCCTTGAGGACTAGTGTTCATAGTATTATTTGACTCCACAAGCCAATGGAGAAGAATAATCCATAGTCCTACCTGGCTATAATGTCTATCAACTACAGTAATGATCAGACCAGCAAGATATCACCAAGAGTGCAATAGTGAATTTTTACCTTGGAGGTAACCAATAGTTGGGCAATTGAAATTAAGCCTCACTTAACTGGAAGGACATCTTACCTGGTACCGTGAACCTAGTCAGCTTTCCATAGATGGAGAGTCCATTATCCCTCGAGGAGAATATATACTGCCATTTCTCTAAACTAATGTAATATCTAATTATATTCTAAATACAATGTCCTTATACATACAGAAAATTGCAGCTCTCACAACATCAGAGAAGCCTCTTTGCTCAGCAGATGGAGACTTCTCTGAAATCCACAACTTGTCAAAAGGCAGAGAATCCTTTTCCTTGCAGAGCCAATTCGACAGGACTGTGAATACTTTCATAAGTTTCATAACTCACAGCCATTATTTGATAATTGTATTATTATGACCCTCACATCATGAAGTAAGAAGTTGAGTAAGATATAAAATCAATTACTTACTTCATTTTAGATGTAGTTTTGCAATGGAATAAGAGAACATGTGTAGAGGGCTTTCCCCTGGGTATGACAATGTAGGAGATTAGAGAAAACTTGCAAAGCATGAGGTGATACTTGTCATGTGTGATGCCATAAGGATTGAAGTAGATTTCAGGAAATCTTTGACAAAAAAAGTTACTTTACAATGAACAAGACTTATGCCTTTACTCGGCTTTAACACTTCTCACTCCACATGTGCTTCTGCCACAATGACATCCATCTCTAGCTCCTCACCAGGATATGAACTAATAAGCATCCAACACCCTGGATTTTAACATCCAACACTACAGAATAAATAGACCTTGTTGTTTTACATAGTTACCAGTTCTTGGTATTTTGTTATAATAATGAATAGCAGAGTAATTCATTATTCAAATATCATACAACTATGCAAGAGTAGAATCAGCGATTGAGTTCAGGCACTGAGAATGTGTACTTTTCTTCTTAACTGTCCTGCTTTCTTAACTCTCAGGGGGTGATTTTGTAGCTGTTCCAGGAGTTTAAACTGTGACTAATAAGGACGACATCTAGTCAGTTGGAGAGATTCAATTTATGTGAATTAGTGCCTGCTTTAAAGATTGCCATTGGTTTTAACAATGGAAGCTGTCATTTAGTGAACCTAGAAGCTAAAGTTAAATGAATATGTTGGACAAAAGTTCCCTAAGTTTAGTTCATAGAAAGTACAGGTGGAAATGCATTGGCATAATCCAATGGGCTGGAGAAGTGGTGCAGCAGTTAAGAGTACTTGCAGTTCTTTCTTACAATTATGTTCAGTTACGATTATGTTCATAGCTCTTCACCCTCTTTCTTTCTTTGTGCATGTGCATATTTGTTTCTGGATTTTCTACATTGTTATTGTCTATGTTGATCTCTTCCTGCTTATGTCCTTCTCATTCCCACAAGGATTAATGATTCTCCTCCAAACATTGGAATGAGATTAAAAAAAAAAAGAATTGTTGAGAAGGGAACACATAAATACAAACTGTTGCATTCTTTTTTTTTTTGTAATATAACATTTCAGTTAAGAAATTAAGACAGTTTTATTGTTAAAATATTTTGAAAACAGCTATGTTATTTAAAATCAACAACTAAAATGAACTGGGCAATTGCTTTATAGATTTATCCTAAAGTGGCTATTTATATGATTTTAATCTAGCTACAGAATATAAGCAAACCTCCTCACTTTTTATGTATTCGAAATAACAAGATACAGTTTTAAATCAGATGGATTTAGCAATACACTAAGCTGGCTATTTTACAGTCTGTCCTCTGTTATTCACAGATGTGAAGCTATTCTCTAAGCGTATGCCGAAGCTTGAGTTGCTTTATGCCTTAATCGCATACCTGCTTTGATGCATATTTTATCAGATAAGCAATCTGGCAAATTTACCGTACTAAGTGTTCAGAAGGAAGTTAATCTGCAACTGAGCAAAATTACATCCCAAAGCCCAGAACAACATTTCATCTTATTTGTATTGAAATTTAAACCTTTGCTTCTATGTGAATAATGAACCTAAAATTTGTAAAGTATTCCTATAAAGTTTCCTTAGTGTTTTGAGGTTCAGGACCTTTGTTTACTATGCCAACTGGCTTATTTTGTTTGTTTGTCTGCTTTTCCATTTTCATGAAAAACTATGCGCGGAATTTGCTCTAGTTTTACACTTGGCAAATTTTGAAAGCAATCAGGCTTACCAAACCCATTAAAATTTAAATAAATTACTACATTTAACTTACCTTTTTACCAGATTCACTGTTAAAGTCTGTTTGTTTGGGACACATGCATTCACATGAGAAGGCCATAGCAAGAGTTCACATGTCTTCCTCTCTCTCTCTCTCTCTCTCTCTCTCTCTCTCTCTCTCTCTCTCTCTCTCTCTCTCTCTCTTCTTGGTCTAATTACCTTGAGACAATCTTTCATTTTGGCTAGTTTGGCTGGCCAGGACATCCTCAGGCTTCTACAGTCTTGTAAGCTAATTCTGATGTCACAGGGACATGCATAACCATGTGCTTCATGCACAGTACTTCCCATTTCCATTCATTTATGGCTGCAGAGCAAGCACTCTTACCCCTGAGCTATCTCCCTAGATTTTATTGTAAGCATTTCAATTCTTTATGCTTTCTCACCACTCCATATACTTGGGCACATGAACATCCACTACTTACTAGGCTCTTATTACCTGGAAAATTGTTTATTACGTTAAGACCAACATTTAACATTGTTATAAATTATTTGGTACACATTGTTTAATAATGAAATCCTTATGTAATGTAAGGTCAATAACATTTTGTTTTTTAGGAAATTTTAGGTTCATATTCATATATTTCTTAATATATTAGATTGCTATAAATTTTCAATTTCATTAATCTCAGTTTGTCTTTTATTTTTGGTACTCTTTTACATATTGCTCAATCAAAATTCCCCAGATTTTCTTCCCTTTATTTTGTTTTAGCAATCAAGCTGACAATCTGTTATATTATCCACTCTAAGGAATACTAGTTTTATTTTCAGACATGCTTCATACACTCCAGTTTGTTCTCTAACTTGCTTTGTAACCAATATTAAACTTGAAATCCTAATATCCTCACTTTTACCACAAAAATCAAGGAGTTATTTGGATGTATTAATACACCCTGCTAATAGTGTGAGGGATCAATCTTGGGGGCCTCATGAATTTTAAGTAAGCACTTAAAACTGAGACACATTCCCAGAGTATCAGCTACATATATTTGATAACTTGCGTAAGGGCTGGTTACCAGATGTTCCCAATAAAGTTCATAAGATATTCTTTTATTATTAGCCCCCAAAATTTGTTATACTGATGTAAGTCTCAGGAAGCTGTTGAAACTTATAAGAATAAAAAAAAGATCTCTTTCAACTTATAAATAAAAAGTAGCAAGTGATTTAGAAAGGAGACTCTCCATTTAGCTTAGCTGCTAGCAGGTTGAGCAAGATGAACCTTTTGCTAGGATAGTTTTCCATGATGATGCATCCTTTGAGTCATCATGCTCTTGTAAGAAACACTTCCACCACGCTCAAATAAGCCACAATAAACTCCTGCATTCCATGTTTCATTTGTCTGAAATCATTTCTTCATTCTCCTGTCAATACCTTATTAGGTATGAATAGATTAATTTTACATCTCCTCAGGAAAAGTCACAAAATATATACAAAACATATATTTCCAGAAAGCTGAAATTTGCACTCTCATAGATTTCAAGTTTACCTGAAAAAAATCTAACCATGTCAGGAATTTCCAAAGCATTATTCATCTCTTATATTTGAAGCTGTCACATATAGAGCTAAGAGATCATCCATTTGATTATTCCCTGAATAAGAGAGAGAAATTTAAATACTAATAAACATTTTACATGGATACATAAATTATACTGACTATACTGTTTTGAATAAGTACAAGGCATCCATTTAATTCTTTAACTTGGATTGTATTTTTCCCTGTGGTTACATTAAGATGGTTATGGGACAAAATTGTTTTAGGCATCAACTTCTATTCTCTCGTTGATAGTTCGTTATGTTTTCTTGCTTAATAACTCTAGAGCTAGCTGTCTGTCTTTCATTTCCTTTTTATTCTTACTTATACACATTTTTTACTGAACAGAATACCTCAACAAATGAATATGTGAAATATTTAAGCCCTGAGTTCTAGTGTAAATTATTATTTTTTTGAGGAGGCATCCCACTCTAGCATTTTGGTACTGAGCTATTTATTATGTATCTGTACATACAGAAACGACATACTAGAAAATCTATTTGATTTCAGAAAAAATTGTAAACGTATTTCTACCACAAACTATTTTATACAAAATAACAATAGACATATAACTTATTTCTATTATATACAGTGTACACTTTTTCTATTCAATTTAAAATCAATTTTGAAATATGCAAATTTCTACTGAACATGTAATTTTCACCACTGACTGCTCATCGGCTGATAAAACATAGACAGAACATTTCTAAGACAGTAAGAGCACCCATCCCCACAGAACTGACTTAGATGAAATGTGTCAAAGGCTGAGGAAAAGTGACAGCTCAGGCTGGAGCATTGACTTGCCTCTTGAGGAAATCCCCAGTGCCCTGGTCACAGCAGGAATATCTTGAAGTATTCGGTAAAGAGAACATTCTTTTGACTACTGTAACTTTTACTTCAGATCCCTTTTGTTGAAACATACAGAAATAAATAGTGATGACACAGAGTTAATAAAACATTGAACAAGATTTATGTGTTTTATCAATATTATAAAACATGATAACCTTCTTTTTATTTTAGTTTTAGAATAGTTTTGATGACCTAGTGCCATGACAGTGCATCTGACTAGTGTCTTGCTATGCAAATAAAAAGGTTGTTAATGTAAAGATGTGGTAGAGAAACTTCTCAAATTACAAAAGCAGAAGCACAAAAATAAAGAAGTAGAAAAATAATAGTCAATAGTCTAGTTGCTGGTTTATATTTTCAAGGACTGCACTAGTATTATTTACTCTTTTCAAAAGTATAACAGACTTAAAGTTAGGATAGAATTTCATAAGTTGTATTCCTGAATACTGATCAAGAAAGGCAGACATGATGTATGAAGTTCCAGAGATAGTGACTGCCTTGGTACAGAAAATGCCTAAGGAGAATAATGGGAACTCAAATCCCTTTTACAATCAGTATAAAGAAAACCTTCTCCATAGCTCCCAATAAAGACCACCTTTCTTTAAGAATAGAAATGTGTAGTTACAGAATCAGGGCAAGATAAGAATACAAATACAAGTTGTGTATTACTGCAGAATCAAGTGATTGCCTTTCACAGAGCAGTATGGGTTGGCATATGAAAGTTACAAATACTTCGAAAGTCCTTTATTGTCACCATCAAAAGAATATCACACACACACACACACACACACACACACACACACACACACACATTTTATTCACTGAACAAATCTTTGTTGTATTTTCAGATTCAAGCATTCTATCTTGATACAACTATTATCTTGTCAGAAATACATGTAGGTTTAAGCCTCTGTGATTTGATGCTTCTTGAAGTTTTATCACTGAACTAGCTTACTAAGTACAGCTTGAAATATTTCTGATTAGCTTTGTAGCTAGGTGCCATACAGAGAAGGAAGTTTAGAGAATGGTTGAAAGTGACAATATTATACAGTAGTAGAGCATTTGGAATACTGAATATAAGAAAATCTGAACAGAAAAGGGAGTTAGTTGTGTTTTATTAACTGCAGTGGAGAAACTAGTAAATATATACGTGTGTGTGTGTGTGTGTGTGTGTGTGAGAGAGAGAGAGAGAGAGAGAGAGAGAGAGAGAGAGAGAGAGAGAAAGTGAGAAGCCAAGGTGTCCTCTTAAAATTAGCTAGTAAAATGAACTCAGAAAGTCCATTGTTTAGGTAGATATAAAATAAGATGATGGTCTCTCTTGTGCCAGTTAAAGACAAAACTGAGATACTGATGAAATTGTAAGATTTGGTTAATAACTATACTTAGATTAGTATCATCCCAATAAGTACACTTAATCTGATCTGATGACTCAGTACAGCATAGTAGTTTGAACTTTACAAGATTGCACATCATAAGATATTTGTAAATAGAAAAGGTTACATTATAAATCATTTGTTAGAACATTAGAACTATTTGTATTGATATTCAAAAAAAATAGTGTCATCCTGCATTAAAAGAAACTACATCAACTTAAGATGTCAGACCATTAGGGTTTTTTGTTTGTTTGTTTGTCTGTTTTTGGAGGTGAGGACCGAACCCAGGGCCTTGCGTTTAGCAAGGCAAGCGCTCTACCACTAAGCTAAATCCCCAACCCACAGACCATTAGTTTTGCTGTTTTTTGTTCCTTTGGTTTTCTCTCTTTCACTCTCTGTCTCTCTCACTCTCTCTGTCTCTCTGTCTCTCTCTGTCTCTCTGTCTCTCTATCTCTCTGTCTCTCTGTTTCTGTCTCTGTCTCTCTCTCTCTCTCTCTCTCTCTCTCTCTCGTGTGTGTGTGTGTGTGCCTGTGTGTGTGTGTCTGTGTCTGTGTCTGTGTGTTTTGAAGAATGAAGCAATGTGGTAATACTGCTAAGAGCAGATTATTTAATCCTATCCTTACTGGTAACCAGAATTTAAGGGAAAAGCAGGTTCTGTCACAGGGAAGAGTCAAGAATCATAAGTGGAGAAATAGTAATGAACATTTTTAATATTAAACTAACATGATTTGGGATTGCCACAATCATTAACTGTTATGAATATCCCGTCTTTCCTTTTTCAAAAAAAGTAGACTCACCTTGAATCTATCCTGCTACTTTGATCACTGATACCTCAACAGGCTTCCCTGGGCTTGTATATAATGGACTCTTTCCTTCTGCTTATTAGTTCCATCCATATCTGATGTGTTGATTTGTATAATATATTATATTATATTTTTATATTCCCTTAAGAGCCTGTGTGTTTTTAGAGACAAATGGGAGTGGTTCCAAATGGAAGGGAAGGTGGACAGAAATTGGGAGGAGTAAATGGAGGTGAACCTATAATTAGAATATATTATGTGAGAAAAAACTCTCTTTTCAATAAAGAAAAAAAATTAAAATTTAAATCTTTTAAAAAATGAAAGTGTTCATGAGAGGATGTGAGATGTGAAAAATGTTAGTAACTCATTTTTTTCTGTCAAAATAAATCCATACACATAGTATGAAGTAGACATGCCTAATAAGAAGAATTCACATATCCTTTATTGGAAAAAGAAAAGTGTTGTCAATACAGAGGTACAAAAATATTAGATGTCCACATGTAGACAAATGAAACTGGAGCCCTGTCACTTGGTCTCCACAAAAATCAATATAGAATGGATGTGGACAAAACCTAGAGGTACACTATTAATGTCTGAAAAATTATTAGAAAAATATGAAAGAAAAGTAAAAGACACAGGTACAGGCAGCAACTCTGAAAAAACTCAGTAGACAAATGAGATTCCATGAATTTGAATGCTTCTGTACAGTGAAAGAAACCACCTATTTAAGATAAAGATTACCAAATGACAGGAATTCTTTCTAGTTAAATAAATAACAAATGATTAACATTAAGAATAAATAAATAAACAGCAAAACAAAAAGCTATGTACCAAACCACCCAAGGAAAACAAATTGAAACCACAAACAATCCAATCAACACATGGACTTGTGATATGAACAGCAGCTTTCTGAAAATGTATACAAATGAACTAACACACATATATTCATTCAGAATGCCAAGTAATCCAAGAAATGCCAATTAAAATTTCATTGAGATTCTCTTCCCCTTTCAGAAAGGCTTTAATCAATAAAAGAAACAAAAAAAGTGTTGGAAAGAATTCAGAGAAATGTGATTTCTAATGAATTGTAAATTCGGATGAAAAGTTAAACCACTCTGAAAGTTAGTACAGATGGTCTTCAAAAACCTAAAAACGCCCCCCAGTGGCTCACACAACCCTTCCTCCTTCTCTTCAGCAGAATTCCTCTGGCTCCACCTAATGTTGGGCTATGAGTCTCTGCATCTGCTTCCATCAGTTACTGGGTGAAGGCTCTCTAAGGCCATTTGGGGTCATCACCAATCTATGAGTATAGCAGAATATCATTAGGAATCATTATGTTGACTTTTTTTTTCTTCAGTCATGTTTCCTTCTGTCCTTAGTCTCTAGGCCATCTAGCTTCTGGGTGCTAGTACCCCAGGCAGTTTCATGGTTGGACTCACTCTCATGGCATGGGTCTCAGGCTAGACAAGTCATTGGTTAGCCACTCCAAATTTCTGTGCCACCCTTAACCCAGCATATACCATAGGCACGACAAACTGCAGGTCAAAGTTTGTGTGACATCACAAGAAACCCAGAGAAACAACTCACCTGTGCTCATTGGAGCTCACAGAGTCTGAACCAACAACCAGGGTTCATGCATGGGACGAACCTAGGCTTCCTACATATATGTAACAGCTGTGTACCTTGGTCTACTTGTGTGACTCCCAACAGTGGAAGCAGGGGTTGTTCCTAACACTTTGACTGGCTTTTGGGAACCTATTTCTCATACTGGTTTGTCTTGTGCAGCATCAATACAAAGGGAAATGTTTAGTCTTGCCACAACTTTGTATGCCATGCTTTGTTGATACCCCTGGGAGGCCTGCCTTTTTCTGAATGGAAACAGAGGAGGGGTGGATGGGGGATAGTGGAAAGGAAGTGGGAGGGACTAGGAGGAGAAGAGGGAGGGGAAACTGTGGTTGTTGGGATGTAAAACAAATAAATTAATTTAATTTTAGAAAAAACACACACAAAAAAAGAAAAAAAAACCTAAAACACAGCTCCCATTTGACTCATCTATAGCACTTTTGGATATGTAGCAGAAATACTCTGTTTCACCATATCTTAAATGTATTTACACATCCATGTACTACAAGAGCATTTACCGTGGTTGATTTATGTATTCAGAATTGATGCCCATCAGATGGAGAGAGGCTTACAAGTTCCTTCCCCATCCTAAGCTGAGGAACTATTAATAGTGAATGGCATCTGGGGTGGTTGTCATTTTTGTTTGAGAGTATTGCCACAGGTTGGTGCCTAATGCATCGTTGGATGATCTGTCACTTATGAATATATGCATATCACTAATAGGATGAAATAAGATATGAAAAAATGAAGAGGAGTGATGTTGGAGTGTGATAGTTTAGGGGCATATGGGAAGAGTTGTAGGGCAAAATGGGATAGATAAGAACATAATATTTCATATTTATCAATGAAGCTTTCATATTTTCTCTCATTTGTGAACTTTTAATGCAATATCAATATTATATTTATACATTGTGTATATATGCATATACATGTGCATACATGTAAATATATAATGTTTATCTTATATAGGAGTGTTGAATATAATCAATGTGCATAAGTCTAAAAGAAATTTTTCTTTTGAAACTTTGCTGTATAGACAATGAATATAAATATACTTATATACATATTTATATATAATAAGTAGAGGACTTATTAGAAAAAGTAAAGTGAAAGCATAGTAATATTTCATGTAACAAAAAGATATGGTATAGAGAAGAAAACAAATAATATCAGAATAAGGAAAACTTAGGCTTGAATCCTAGTAATGGAAACAGTCTCCTACACAAACTTGGAAGAGTGTACCTTCCTTGTCTGATTGCCAATATGACACTCTATATAATGTAAATACCTTTAGTTGTCTTGGTGCATTGTTAACACTTAAAATGCAGCATTTCTACATTGGGCAAGGATACTGCATAGCTCTCTTTAGTAGATACTATGACTATGGATAGTGGCGAGTGGTGAGGAAAATAAAAAGAACTTCAGGAGAGAAAGTAGTGATGGTCCTAATGGGAAATGGGCAGAATGTGCAAATATCCCATAACCTAAAAGCTTGAATAGGATTGACAATTTCTCCATCACTACAAAGTGAGGAAAAACATGTGAAGCAAAAGTGAGTAAATACCAAACACTAGATTTGGAAAAATAATCTATCATAGATTCTCTCAACACACAATTGTACAGAAAGCACAATAACAGAACAACTCTGACAAATGTGTCTAGTGGACAGCAATTTCACAAAAAAAAAAAAGATAGTCCGTGAAACACCATAAACTATCTGTAGGTCTCTGTCAAATAAGCTATGTAGAATTTCTCTGTGAAATCTCAATATCTTACATATATGTCACATTAAAGAAAAAAAATTTCCAAGCTTCATACCATTCATTATTTTAACATTTTTTCTATGAAAAGTCAACAGATTTTTTAAAATGTGTTCAAAAGAGTATGTTAATAAAATGTTATTTCTAAATACTGATATATGAATTTGTACATGTAATTGACGTATGCCTCTGTCAACACACAGCCCATGAATGAAGCTATGTGAGATTTCTGAGACCTTGTAAGAAAACTCTAAGTAAATAAGACAAGAGTCTTGTATACTCTGTTCTTCCATAAGATTGGCTGCTTTTGGAATGGGCTTTCATGTGTCTCCCAGGTGTAATAATTGGAGTGATTTTTACTTTCCATTAACCCATTATTGTTCAAAATGATGTTTCCAAGCATCTGTTTCCTTGTGACCATATACAGCCTAAACTCATGTGACCTTGCCCTTGCGACTGTTTAAAGTTTGCACTAAAGTGAACTTAGCTGATATAACTTTGCCTAAACTCAGAATATCCTCAAATTTTCTGATGCCCTGAATAAAAATGGCTATTGTATTAGAATTTAGTCCACCACATTTTTATGTTCCACTCTCCAAAGTTCACACCACCAAATATAACAGTAACATGCCTCCAAAAGCTGTATCTCTGTGATGATTTAAATTCCACTAAAAATTTTAATTACATAGATCAGTATTTAACTAATATAATTTAAAATGATGGTGTGAGTGTGAGTACCTGATCATGAACATTAAATATACCAATAACATGAGTACCTTCTATTTTTCTTCTTTGAAAGTTGTCACTCTGATATTTTAAACAGAAAATTCTAACTTTGTTAATGAGATGAATTGATTAATTTATGACTGTTATCATTTACAAATCCAAAACTATAAAAATAGTTTTACTTGCTAACACATTTAAATGTGCACTTTTCTATATTTGAATTACATTTTTTCTTTCTTGAAATAAGCAGTTTTGTTTAAAGCTTTGATTACATCTCTTCCAAACTTTGAGTTGTTTTCTCTTCCATTGATCTTTATTGAAAAACACAAAAACGGTCTCCACTTCCTTTTGCCTAAGTAAGCAGTAAAGTCAATACCATATTTACATAACAGCTTTGTCTCCATGATTCTCAAGCCCCACAGAAGGGGCTGCTCTTCAGGCTCTAGTATATTGTGGTGAACAAATGTCTACCCACACAGTGCTATTATAGAATAAATATGAAATCAATACTAAGCCTTATTCTTAGGTCCTATGACCTTTTGATAACCACAATGCATTTATAAACAAAGGCAACAATCAGAACTTCATTAGTTGTATAGTTACTAATAATCACCTCAAATGCTTCAAGGATATGTTACACTGTAATATGCATGTACACATACAATTTCTTTAAAAACTAACCATTTTACTGGTTTTATTGTCAGCTTAATTGGATACTAAATTAGACTTTGCTATGTAATTGATAGTTTCACAAACATATACTGAAATATCATTCACACAATGAGACCAAAGTGTTGAATATAGAAAATATTTTACTACCACATTTTAATTTAAAAAATCAAGATTACAATTAATAAATGTGATCTCAAGAAATTGAAATACTTCTATAATGCAAAGGACACTATCATTTGGACAAAGCAGAAGCCTAGAGAGTGGAAAATATTTTTTCCAATTCCACATCTAATAGAAGACTAATATTGGAAATATATAAAGAACTTGAGAAACCAGATGTCAAAAAAATCCCTAATAATGTAATTAAAATTGGGTTACATTTTAAACAGACAATTCTCAGTAGAAAAAACTCAAATGTCTGAGAAACACTTAAAGAAATCATTAGCTATCAGGGAAATGCAATTCAAAACTACTTTGTGATTCATACATACAACTGTCAGAATGGCTAAGATCAGTTACACAAGAGACATCTCATGCTGGTGAGGATGTATAATAAGGGGAACACTCCTCCATTGCTGGTGGGAGTGCAAAATTATATAGTCACTATGGAAATCAATATGGCACTTTCACAGAAATTTGGGAATCAATCAACCTCAAAATTCAGCTACACTATTTGAGTATATAGCCAAAAGTTGATCCATCCTATTATAAGGACAATTGTGTAACCATGTTCATTGCTTCACTATTCATAAAGCCAGAAAGTAGAAACAACAAAGATGTCCTTCAACAGAAAAAAAAATGGTTAAAGAAAATGAGTAGTTTTAAAGAAATTGTATGTGTATATTTACACAATTGAGTATCACTCAGCTGTTACAAAAAAAAAATGACATCATGAAGTTTGCTGTCAAATGGAATAGAAGTAGAAAAAAATTTATCCTAAATGAGGTAACCTAGACCCTGGGATGGAAAGATAGATTTTATGGATGGACTGAGAGCAGGAAGGGACAGAAACAGGAGGATCTGGTGAGGAGAGAGAGAGGAGATAGTGTAGAGGGAGGGAATTCAGAGAGAGACAGCTGGAACTAAGGGGCATTTGAGTAATGATATGGAAACCTACTTTTGTTCAACGTTCCTATAATATGTGAAGGTGATCATAATGAGATTTCCAAATAAAGGGGATACAGAGTCTCAAATGGCCATTTCTTGACATCAAAGGGGAATTCCAGTAGCCAAACTAAGTTGCGTTCAATTGAGTTGTTAGCCAAGGTAGTAACGTGGAATGACCCAGGCTGTTGTTAAAACAATGAGTTTGCTGCTGGCAAACTAACTTCAGGGACCCATTGAGGAGAACTACATGCACACTTAATTGAACATGGAGAAGGCCAGCTGGTGCTTCCATGGAGCCTTCAGCACTACTCTGTAGTGACTTTGGAAAGTACTCTGAAAGCTACCAAAAGAAAAATGTCAACACAGCCACAAAAAACAAAAAACAAAAAACAAAAAAAAACACCTTTCACTTACAATCTCTCCTGCCTGCAAAATATGTTAGGGAAACGGTGGCACAGAACTTGTGAGAGCATTCAACCAATGTCTGAGTTGGCTTAAAGCCCACTCCACAAGATGGAACCCATATTTGACACTGTTTGGGTAACCAAGAATCAGAGATTAGAGGTAAAACCAAATACTATTGATTAAAAAAAATCAATATAATGGCTTCTAAGACATTATGTAATACTCATAGAGCATTTCCTTATTCAGACATCTGAGAAGCTTTCTTGGAATCAGAGAGGAAAAAATGCAAAGATCCACAGTCAGACATGTGGAGATACATTCTAATTGGCATGTCTCCATTTAATCCCCCTTCAGAGCTTATGCAATCCTGAGAAAGAGAAGGCAGAAAAAAGTATAAGAGCCATAATGGGTGGAGAACACGATCCTCTGAATCAACTAACAAAACGCATATGAACTCACAGAGATGGAAGCAGCAAGCACAGGGTCTACATATGTCTGCATCAGGTCCTCCTGAATGTAACTTTTAGCTTAGTACTTTCATGGGACTCGTGATTGTGAGAACGAGGGGGTTTCTGATTATTGTGCCTGCTCCTGGGACTCCTTTCCTTCAGTTTGATTGCTTTGTCTGACATTGATATGATTGTTTTTGCCTTATTTTTTACTGTATTTTATTTTGGTGTGTTTAGTTATCTTAAAAGCCTGTCCTTTTCCAATGAGACAGAAAGGGAGTGCTTCTGGAGAGGAGGGGAGATGGAGTGGGAATGGGAAGAGTAGGTAGAGGTGAAATTATAATCAGGATATATTATTACAGAAAAGAATCTATTTTCAGTAAAAGGAAAAAAGAAAGAAAGAATCAAATTCAAGACTGTAAATTGAAACAAAGAACACACACAAAAAGTAACTATTTAAGAAAGTCAAACAGGTGTGAAATTCAGCAGAAAATCCACTGCAGAGCAACATGCAGGGTTCTGAGTTCAGATCCCAAATTTACATAGAAATAATAATGATGATAATCTAGTCAAAAAATTATTTAACATGCAAGCAATCCTCTATTTTAAATGTTTCTTACATGAAAATAATCAGAAAAAAAGAATGATATTAACTCAAATTGTCATCAGTGAGGAGAATGTTACTGTTCATTGACCAAGGGATTCAGCAGTTAATGTAACTAAGGACTTGCTTTAAATTTGTGGAAGAGTTGCCATAGCAACTGCATTTCAGTGCATCATTGTTTGCATCAGATCAGGAACAGGACTGAGAAAAAGTTCCCTCCTCAGAAACAGGAAGTCCATAAAAGTGAAAATGTCCAGTCTTTTTATAAGAAACAGTGTTAAAAGTGTGTGTGTGTGTGTGTGTGTGTGTGTGTGTGTGTGTTTATAATGTGAAAAAGAAGACAGCATTAATCATTATTTTCTTGGGATATATTTGAATTTCACTAAACAATTGTATATACTTTAGAGTGAGAAAAAATACATTATGTCCTAGTTGTCTCACTGAAATCGAACCAGATTAATGAGTGCATAGGGAGTTGGACTTTCCCTTAATTCTTCTGTGTGCACTTGGAAATCACATTATAGCTTAGATGTGGAATTATAAGTAAGAGACTCTTTGTACAAAACATCCACTACATTATCTGTATTTGGAGTTTGGGATTGTCCTTAGTGGCATAATATCTAAATGAAATCATAATTCAAAGTAAGATTACTGTATGGCAAAATCCACATCAAATATCATTGTATCCAGTTGAGTATGAACAACGTACTCTTAACCCTAATCAAAGTAGCTTCTTCTCATGATTTATAAACAGACACACACACATATATATATATATATGTAGTATATGTATATATATATATATATATATGACTGATTACTGAACATAATATATAACATATACTGTATAAAATATAATATCAATAAATGTATGACAAGATGACAAGCTGGTTAAGGTGTAGAGAATAAGAAACTGTGGATTGTTCAAACATGATGGGATATCTACAACACAGCTCTTCCTCCTAAGTCTCCTCCATAGGGGACAGAAGAATTGTAAGTCCAGATGTGATAGATGACTCAAATGAAACAGTGTGTTTAGACCACAACAGGGCAATTGTCCATATGAACCCACACCATTTGTGATGGCATGCAAAACACTTGAGCAAGAGGAAGCCAGAAAAAAAGCATCAGGGAAGAAAGAGGTGGTTGCAATCCACACAAACAGATGAAGATCAATTGATGGCTCTAGAAGGAGAGTTTGTTTTCTTAAAGGATTCCGTTGTTGAGGTCTATCCGTGATCCATAGGTGGACGTAAATGCATAAACATAGTGGCAGCATTGAATGAACTCAGTGTGGTACAAAACACAAAATCTAAACCCATGAAGTTAAGAGCAAATAGTGGTGAGGGAGGAATTTAGGTATGAAAGAAAGGGCGTGCTTGCTAAAAATTCTTTGCGTGCATATAAAAATTTTCAACCAATAAAAATTTCCAAGTTTCATTTATTTTTCCTGATTTATAATATTACTGTAAAATTAAGGTAATACCGAGCAAATGCTCTTTTATTCTTATGGAAGGATGTTTCTGCCTCTTGGACCTCGGGGCATTATAGCCAATCTGTCAGTTTTTAAGCATTCAGCTTACTCATAGTCACAGAGCTGAACTGGACTCCTGGGCTCTATTTCTAACTTTGATTATGACTCACTGAGTAACCTTGGGAAAGTCATTTAACCTTCTGTGAACAAGTTATCTTGTTATGAAAGGGAACGGAAGCATTTGACTCTCTTGGGTGTTATGTCCAATAATTCATATTTCAACTCATTCTGAAAGACTTTTAGAAACACTTGCAGCACAAATTACTATTTGAACTTTGGCACCAAAGTCAACACAACTCAGAATCTATGGATTTGATTCATATTCCCATCATCTCAAAGGTTGTAAGTTATTTCTGTGTAGAGATTTTTCTAAGGAAAACTCAGACTTCTTTCTAAAAGTCTGCCAGCCAAATTTAGCAATCAATAGTAAAAATAATATATGAAAAGCTCTGAAAATAAAACATACCAATGACCTTCTGTCTTTCTACCTTATTTACAAAATCCTAGTGTTTGTGGCATAATCCCTTAACTACCAGCATCCTCATAATCATTTTGTACATATTTGCTAAGTATTTTTTTTAATTTTTCTCTTAGAACTCTTGCTCAATCATTGCATGTACATAAAAATTGACATTTATCAGATAGATTACTATGAGCAGAAAATATGTATATATGTAAATCATACTCTATCAAGTAGAAAAATATGGTAAATGTTAAGAAACAATTATCACAATTTGAATTCTATTAAAGTCACTTTTATTCTGTCTATGTGAAATATCTCTCAAAGTTTCATGTAAAGAAGGCTTCATCTTTGTCAGGAAGTGTTGTCCAGAGGTGACTAATAATGTGCTTGGTAGTCATTTCTTTTTGGCTATTTAATTTTTTTTTTCATTTTACATACCAACCACAGTTCCCCCTCCCTCCACTTCTCCCACTCTCTCCTACTTCCTTTCACAGTCTCCACCCATTCCTCAGAGAAAGTAAAGCCTCCCTTGTGGAGTCAACAAAGTCTGGCATTCCAGGTTGAGGCAGGACTAAACCCCTCCCTCCTGCATCAAGGTTAAGCAAGGTGTACCACCACAGGCAATGGGCTCCAAAAAGCCAGTTCATGCACTAGGGATAAAACCTGGTCCCACTACCAGGGGCTCAACAAACATATCAAGCCACACAACTGTCACCCACATTCAGAAGGCCTAATTCTGTTCCATGTAGGTACCCCAACTGTCAGTTCAGAGATGACCATGAACTCCCACTAGCTTTGGTCAGCTGTCTCTGTGGTTTTCTCCATCATGATCTTGACTCCCTTTGCTCTTATATTCCCTGCTGCCTCTGTTCTACTGGACTCCAGGATCGTGGCCCAGTGCTTAGCTGTGGGTCTCTGCACCATGGAGTAACCTATTGATGAATTTATAGCTAAATTAACCTTTAGAAGGCAGAGTTTATTTTTATTGTTGTTGCTTTTTATTTGTGTGTGTGTGTGTGTGTGTGTGTGTGTGTGTGTGTGTGTATACTTTTTAGAAGAAATAGGGGTCATTGATAGTTACTTTTGTTCCTCTCCCATCCTCTGCCTTCAGCAACTCCCTGCCATTTTATCTCTTCTCTTCGCAATTAGCATGTCTGAATTTGACTGTTTTATTTTTAGAGTATATTTCAATTTTATAATCATTAGTGGGTTTTTTCTTACATCTAATTGTAGTTAGTTTTAATGGACAATTTAAATAAGGACTATTTGGCACAAATATGACTTATGTTTACTTCAAAAATTACATACATATATATATATATATATATCTTCCCCAGAGTTACCTGCCTATCCTGATAAAAAAAAGTCACTATCCTAATATGTCTATCAACAGAAAAATCAATATAGAATATACCATTTGACATAATTGAATTCTATTCATTAAGAAAGAGAAAAAAAGTCATATTTGAAATAAGATGAATGGAACTGAGAACTTTGTTAAATGTTATAAGCCAGACTCAGAAAAAATAAATGACACGTATTCACTCTCATATGTGGACTCTGGGTTTAAGTGTTTATATGCATGTAAGTGTTTGTGTTGTTGTGCAAAGACTAAATGAATGAAATCTCCCCAGTCACATTCTTCCTGACTGTGTTTCTCATCTCACTGTGAAATGTATTCCAGTTCTTTATTGTCCTTTCTGGGGCTGTATTCTGTCTAGAATATCTGAGAGCCATCACTTTGGAAACTTACATCTTTTATAACCTGATCATTCTGTTCCTTAAAAGGATTAAAGACAACTTTTTTCTTTCCAGTTTAGCAAGAGAAAGGGAAAAAAGAAATCAAAAATAGCATCCTAACTAAAAAGTTTGTTTTTAATTTTATTTTTAATTTAGCATGTGAAGTAATGGATTCCATTAAGGCATGTATGTATTCCATGCACAGTCTCTTCATCTACTCATTCTTCACCACTAATATACAAAAATATGTACCCTTTATGGTTTAAAATTGTGACATCATTGCAATTGGAAATTCTCCTAATATCCAACCAGTATTCCAATTGTCACTTTTTAGTGATTTCAACTTAGCAAAATAAAATATAAATAGGATACTCTAACATTATTATTAAGCATATGATGAATTTAAAAAATCATATTGATATAAAAATAAATTCTGACCTCAACAACATAGCCAGCCCTCTGCTATAGACATTCATGAACATGTAAATCCTTTATTCTTCACCCATTTGTTTAGATTCCAAAGTAGAAGAAGAGTATTGAAAACTAGCAAGGATAGAAGACTTTAAATGTAGCTGAGAGCATGATTTCCTTTTGCCTGCTGTGAAACTTGGACAAACTGTGTCTGATTGACAGCATCACAAATACCAGTGGAGGTTTTTAAATCTGTGATAAGAGCTCTTCAAAATTTTAGATGGCAGTCCATTCCTTTCTTGAAAGAGAAGTTACTTTATTTTACCACTGGCACAAATATCCTGTAAATTTGTCATGATATGCCACCAAATATCTTATAAGATAAGTGACATTAATATACAAATAATAGTTTGCAAACAACCATTCTAGGATTCTAATAAGGCTGATTGGAATGACAAGCTGACCAGTATTGAAACATTCAAGAGAAATTGGGTGACTGTGCATCTAAGAAACATGCTGATGCTATGGGAAATGTTTAGCTAGATATACTGTGAGAATATTTCTTTCCCAACATTTATTGTTTGAAAAGTGAAGGCAGGTTATATGCTTTGTTTAGATGAGTAAATACTACAGAGCAGACTTCCACAAATAATTCTCTGACTAAGGAATAAACCTAATTTTGTCATTCTTTTCTTTTAAAACTCAGCCTAGTGGATAAAATTAATGCTTGGTCAAATTGATTTCATTTTTGTTATCAGCTCTTATGAAATTATAATTTAAAATATTTAGGCAACAATTTATCAGATTTCAAGATTACATTGTATACTAACTTTTGTCAGTTTACTGATTAAAAACATCATTGTTGCCATAAATCAACACACACACACACACACACACACACACACACACACACACACACACACAGTGGTTGCTGCTCTGACTTGTGCTCCATGATTTTTTTAAAGGATGTAATTACTGTCACCATAAACTTAAGCATTTACAACTTCCTATGTGCTAAGATATGGCATTATCTGTAAATCTAAAATTTATATGGATATAGTGATTTTTAACTTTTCTTTGTACATTTCAGTTATTTATTTTTTATATGTTAAGGGGGTTCCTTTGTGTTTGTGTCTGCTGTCAGGGGCCAGTTCTTTGCTACCACCGTATCAGTCGTAAGGACTGAGCTCCCATAATCCTGAAGAACCATTTCTTCACACCCCAGATATTATTTTATAGTGTGCTTTCATATTAAGTACCTTAGCTATTTGTAATTCATAGCAAGCAAATATAAGTAAGCTAAATATCTTGTGGTTCTTAGAAGCAATACTGCAATTTTCATATTCATATTTGTTTAATTTACCCTAAAAACCACAAAAAATATTAATTTACAGACCTCTGACAGAACATTAACATTGATATTAATGAATTTCTCCTCAGGCAAACCTGGAATAGCAAAACATTAAAGTGGGAGAAAAATCAGGAATAAAATGTGACTGACATAATTTATTTGGAATGAATATTTATAAACAGTATCAAAAATGGTAAGTATAGGCTGGGAGGCAGTGGCATACGCATTCAATCCCAGCACTTGGGAGACAGAGCCAGGTGGATCTCTGTGAGTTTGAGGCCAGCCTGGGCTACAGAGCAAGCTCGAGAACAGGTACCAAAACTACACTGAGAAACCCCATCTCAAAAGACAAACAAAAAAAATGGTAGGTGGTTTTTAAAACAATTAATTTAATGCTTTAATTTTTTTCACTTAGAAAAACTGTTATCATCTAAGTTATGATTTAAGTTGATCAGATAACAGGTATGTCTCCTCAGTTTACCGTTTTCATTTTCATTCCGTCAGCCCAAGGTTTGAAATTTGTTTTATCCTTCTTATATTTTCCAACCTTTCAATTGAAACTGTCTTGAGTTACTGAAATATCCCCACATGATTCAGTTCCTTCTTCTTTTTAAATAAACCATTCCATAAGACTCTGCAAGAATCAGCAACTGCCTCTGTATTAAACTTTTCACTGAAAAGTTAAAGATTTATAAGGTTTAAGATTATAAAATATTAACATGAAGGTTGCAGTTCTGAGGGTCTGTTGAAGAAAGTGAATTGGGGCTTCCCTTTATTTTAAAATCTATCTTTGCTTCATAGGGAATATGAGAATTGAAAAACAGTACAAGTCAGAAACCCCTAAAGAAACATATGATTGACTGACTCTCTTTTTATGTATAAGAACTGATATCCAGCATTTGTTTAAGATAAAGTGTAATCTGGGCACATAATGTGCTGCTTTAAAGGATTAGGCTGTGAATTAATATTTTACATTAATTATGATAATTCTAACTTTGGCTTTTCCAGCCCATGCATCATTATATAAATATTTTAATCATGGTCAAAAGATTTAAAATAATAGCCTGCTAATTTTCAAAAAATGAGCATGAAAAACTAGTGTATTTGATGAGAAGACTTTTCACAGTATTTATCATAAAATTATTGTAATATGGACAGTAAATATTTTGTAAGTCTCATTTTTGTGTATTAAGTATGCTTGTGGAAGTAATGATTAGGAAACTAAAACTCTTATTTCCATAATTAATTGTAACAGATAAATAAATCTTCAGCATTTTGAGTTACAATGGTAAAAACAGCAAAAAAATAGTAATAATTAGTATAAGATTGTCAAGTCTGATTTCAGCATCATGCTTGTTTAGAATAAACAACATGTTACTGGGGACAATAGCAAACAACCAATTCATATATTTTTTAAAAAAAATTATGACAGCCAGGTGATAATGTGTACCATAATCATTTTGATATTTCCTCATACAAAACATTGTAGATGGTTGTTATTGTTGTATAATAATAACACAAATAAATTTTGTTGTCGTTGTTCAGCTCATATTTAGGCAGGCACGTTGGTGTGATATTATGAGTGTAGTTTCTGACAACACTAAGAGACACAATCTCACAGCCAACTTTCTGGTCCTCTATATCACACACTCTGTCCCCTCTTCCCCAATGTTCCCTGAGCCTTAGGTGTTTGGCTATTTTGTAGATGCATTCCTCATGACTAAGATCCATAAATTAGTATTTTAATTGCTTGTAATTTTTCTGTAATGGTCTCTATCTGTTGCAAAGAGAAGTTTTCCTGATAAAGGGTGAAGATTACCCTAACCTGTGGTCATAGGACAAATATTTAGAATAAAATCATGGATTACACTGGTTTAGCAAAGAGAGAGATGTAGGTTCTTCTCCAAGATCCACCACTAGCCTAGGCTAGTGGGCTAAATTTCCTTTCCCAGGCATGAGTTCTCTTTCATTGAATGGGTCCAGTTACAGGGTTGTTGGTCATTTCCATATATGAGGAGTGTGTGTTCTTGTCATATTCACAAGGTAAAAAAACCTCTTCTGGGATGGCAGGTAAAATTTGTTAAAAATTTATCATTTTATTTTCAAAATCTAGAAGAAAACATTAGATAAGGTCTTTCCAAATTTTATGACATACTTTTACTCCAGTAATAAAATTCATGTGATAGCTCACACTTGTAAACCTATCTCAGGAAACTTAGACAGGTGGATTGTCCTTTATGTTTTAATTATCTTCTGAGCATTAGGCCTTCCTTCTAATGGAAGGGAGCTATGGAGTTTCTCATACTGCAATCTCAGATGTCGCTGTTTACATTGGGGAAAAAACAACAACAACAAAAAACGTTATAGCCCAGCTTTTCCTAAAATTCAAAGACTGCCTGGGATAGAATGTAAGATCCAAAAGAAAAAAAATGATTCTTATACACAAGTTCACTTTTCTAAGAAGATACTAGACACAGCATCATGTACTTTAATATGTTGCATTTAAATATTCTAATAACTAAAATAATGTGGTAATATTTAGAAAACAAGCCACTAACGTATATTTAAACAACATTTATGATATCTCTAAAATAAGAAAAGCATCTAATTCAGATTTTTTTTTGTTGCCACTAAAAGTATCCTTCCTATAATCCTTACGTTCACATTGCCTTAGTGGAAACTAAGTCCTGCCCTTGCATTACTAGGATAGAGTCAAATATTTAACTACAAAGCCTCCAGGTAGTGGTGGCATTAGATTTGGTATAATCTTAAAAACCTAACAGTTCTTTTAAGACAGAGAAGATAGGCAAAGGCCAGATCTGGAAAACATTCAATGTAGATTTATTTTTCTGACTTAAGAGATGACTCAGTGGATAAAGCACTTGCCAAGCAAGTGTGGGGACCTCACTTTGGTTTCCTAGAAACCATTTGTCTGTAATCACAGAGTTCCTTTGGCAAGGTGGGAAACAGAGACAGAAAATTCCCAGGAAAACTGCTGGCCAGCTAGCCTGGTGTAGAAAATGTTAGAAGAGATGCTGTATTGAACCGGTAAGAAAGAATAGAGCAGAGGCAGGAGGATCTCTGTGCGTTCAAGGCCAGTCTGGTCTACAAAGTGAGTTCCAGGAAAGGCACAAAACTACACAGAAAAACCCAGTCTTGAAAAACCAAAAAGAAAAAAAAGGAAAGAATAGAGCTACACCCAAGATTTTCTTCTGACCCTCACAATCATTCAAACACACACACACACGCACACACACACACACACACACACACACACACACACACACCCCAAACTGTTTTGAAGAGACTTTTTATAAAGATACTCATTCTCTATAGTACAAATAAGAAATACTGAAATCATTGAAAAGAAATGAGAGAGACAAAAACGTTCAAGAATTCATTCAAAGAATTTTGCCAATGATAAACTTTAGCAGGAAAAGAGAGTTTAAAATGGAGATATTAATTACTTACTTGCTCTGAGGTTCATTTAAAAAGTGAATACATAATATATGCATACACATATACATACACACATATACAAATAAGAGCAGAGAAACAACTCAGAGATCAAATGAATTAAAGGCAAATTTAATATGGAATAAAGGCGACTCTTAAAGAATTTTCCATGATTTTCTATGAATCGTGTGTTTAGGATTTGCATTGGTATTTGACATCTGTGACCTCTGGTCCCTTCCTGCACTTGCTGAATCATGTGTGAGACAGGTACAGTTGTGTCAATTTTCTTCATAAGTCATCTTTAAATTTTAAGTAAATTGCATATAATTTCTAAACAGAGCAGAAAGTTTTGCTTTTTACCATTATCTTTTTAAATTGTTATCCATAAAATCCCAGCTCCACTGGTTAGTGTGTCTGTTTTGTGTTGTGCAGAGTGGAGAGTACACAGTACATAGTACAAGGGTGGGAATTGGAAAATAATCTCTGTAGGTGATATTAGCCCTCTTTTTTCACCTTTACCTGAACTGCACAGTTTGAACTTAGCACTTCCTGCTTAGGGCTCAAGCACCTTTTCCATGATAAGCCATGATAAGGGATCAGAGGTCACAGATGTCAAATACCAATGCAAATCCTAAACACACGATTCATAGAAAATCATGGAAAATTCTTTAAGGGTTGCCTTTATTCCATCCCACCATTCCACAGACTGGGATTTTACAAGCATGAGAAAGTAAAACTCCACTTCCTACAACCACAGCTGCTAACCTGCTTCTGTCTTCCAAGCACCAATGGGGAACTCCTGCTCTCTCCTGCTCCCTGCTTCTGCCTTGGCTTGGTTGCTCTTAGCTTGGCTGCTGTGCTATGACTTTCATTCATTTGTGGGGAGACTTTGAATATTAGAACTTAAAATTTCTTTAATGTCATTATCCTCTTATTCTCTTCAGTCAACTTTACAGACTCAAATAATAAGAAAGTGTAGCTGTATATTCTAAAATACAGGATGCCAAAGGAAGTTGACAGATTTTGGAGAGGTCCTGGTGAAAGAGCTGGAGAAAGCACCATTGGTATTTATTAGGCCACTCACTGCGCTGCCAACAGTGTGTATATCGTGTCATTTACATTCAGTGAAAGCAGTATGGGAAAGGAATGATATCAACATTATCTCAATTGTGTGTACTAAAAATATGATAGAACAGCTAACTTACTTATCACAACATATAAGAGATATAATTTGAATGTTTGTAAATTATGTACAACAGTGTTTGCTTTGAAAGTTACTTTGTTGTAAGTAAACTGTATTTATATTTTCTGCCTCTGCTCCTCTGAAAGGCATATCTATGATACTAATATTTCCTGCATGTAGAAATAGCCCTCTGCTTATTTTTCTATAATAGTTCACTGAATGAATGCAGCACATTTTGTGTTTTCATTGTATAATTGACATATATTTGGCTGTTTCCAATATGAATTATTAAAAAATAATAATAATAAGTTATTTTGTTAGGATGGGATTATATAACTATCTTTTGAGATAGACCTCTTTAAATCTTGAACTATGCATTCATAAGGGAGTAATTCATGTAATTTAAAAATACTGCAAGCTTCCTTTTGTTGCCCATTGTACAAATTCACTTTCCAAACATTAGTTGTATTTTGTCTTTGACAATTATAGCTATTGAATATTCTATTTTTCAAAGTATTTTATGCATTATTATGTGCATAGGTTTTTTTTTAATATTGTGGGAATCTAGGGTCAGGATAGTTAAATTTTTTACATTGATGATCAACTATGCTAACGTGCTGTAGGATTTCATTCTGTAAGCTGTGAATATGTGTTGTTCTTATTGGTTGATAAATAGAAAGTTGATTGATCAGTAGCCAGGCAGGAAATATGGGCGGGGTAAGCAGACTAGGAGAATGCTGGGAAGAGGAAGGGCCTATATCATTGGTTCTGGGTCTGCCCACCTCCTGCCCCCAGGATCAGAGACCTCAGGATCCCAGCTGCAGAGCCGGCAACACCTATAGATTTTAATTGTTCAAAATCGTGAAATTTCTTCCCTTAATTCAACTCATTTTAACTCAAGAGCAATTCCATACTTTTGCCTACAAAATCAAAATACATCTCTATTTTGAAGATAGGATATTAAATGTTCTTCTGAGTAGCTCCCTTTATACCAAGATCACCTCCAATGTCTGATTTTCCTCTGGTAGACACGGTCCTGCGTTAATAGCAAGTGTGTACTTTTTGCTAATCTACTGATCAATATCATGTTCTTAAAAATTGCTGCCATAGCTCTTAAATAATTTATTATTTAAAACCAGAGAAGTATCTTCAAATACCTCTGATTTGATCCATATAACTACAGATCTATTCTGTAATGTTTCTATTGGCACTTTCATATTCTCATTTTGTCACACTTCTTGATTATTGCAAAGCACAGGCTAATAAACACAAACTAATTCTCAAATTCTATACATCATTTAGTACTATATTGATGTGGAAAACTGAATAAATAAAAATGAATTTCTTGGTTTCAAAATCTATGAATATATAAATTATTTCACAACATATTTTAATTCAGAGAAGTCCTAAAGAGGAGAAAAATCATCAAGGTATATTGAAATCCTTCTAATTTTGAAAGAAAGAAAATGTTCAGTCCCTCACTGAGTAATAATGCATTCTTGAAGCTACTTCACACTGTGAAGTCTGCTTCAATGTGGTTAATACATACTGCCTTAGAGAATCACTTGTGAAAATCACAAGCAAATTTCCACTCAAGTGATATTTAACAGAGGGCTTATATTACTAGATACTTACTTTTTTCTTCCTGTGGTCTTAGGCATTCTTAAACTCAGCAGGGCTTATTCAAAACAATATTAAACATTTGAACTATGAAATGCTGTGTTATTATGAAAATGTCTTCTGAAATACTAATCTAATATCATATATTATAAAATATTTATTCTGAGAATCAACATTCAACTATTAGAAGACTAGTGGATCTGGAGACAACGTGGAGAAAGTAACATCAACTTATAAACAGTAAACAAAGCTGCATATATGTATTCTAACAGGTCTCAATAAAAAGTTTACTATATTTCTTAAGTAAAATGATGGAATAATCAGCATTTTACTTCTGGATGTACAATGACTTGTAGAACAAAAACTATTATATGATTTCTTTTTCCTGCTACAGACTGAACCCATGGATATCTGCATGCCAAACATACACTTACTGTACCACATAGTGACATTACTAGACCACACATTTTTAATATATGTTCTGTTCTAAGAACATGAGTAACCAGGGAAGTAAATTAGTAAATGTGTATTTACTAATCTTCGTATTTATTACTCTTGTAGATATGCTAACCCATGGATCATGGAAGAGTCAAATATTTAATACTTATAAAGTTTATAGTATGTCTATTATTTCTTTCAGCAAGAAAAAAAATTATATTTCACTCTTTAAGGTCTATCCTACTAGAATATAAATTAATTTTCTATTTTTCTTACACGTATGTATACGCATGTGCTTGCTATGTATATGAGATCAGAGGGCCACTTAGAAGAAGTTGGTTGTCTCCTTTCTCCACGTGTTTCCCATGAATAGAGCTGTAGTCCTCAGGTTTTGTGAAAATTGCCTTTACTCACTGAGCCGTCATAAAGGCCTTAGACTATAAATGCTAAAATCAATAAAGCGTAGATTTCATTGGTCATTGAAAAGCTTGTTTCAGATGTATGGTGTTGCATATGGAAAGTTTTCCAAAATACTAGATAAGGGGACGATACTTTTAGTAAAATAATGGTAAGGCACTATTGCTGAAGCCACAAGTTTTATTTCATCAAACATGAAGAAATCATGCTGCTGCCCAGCTAGAAGCCTCACCCTTGTAGACTAATGTTCATGGCACTTGAAGGTATTCCTCTTGCCACAAGAGGAGAAAAGTCAGAGCAAAAATAACCTACCTACAAACTCTACCACCTACAACAGCAACATATCTGCAAGATAAATATGGTTCATAGTGGTACAAATGTTATGAGAATAACCAGCCACTTTTTTATTTGATTTAAAGTCTACTCCATGAGATGGAATTTATAGATGGCATGGCTAAAGTGGCGAAGAAAGGTTATGGGCCTAGGGAAAAACCTACTAATATTATTCTGCTAAATGAACATAAAAATAAAATGACTCCCAATGACGTATTACAATTCCTATGGATTAGAACATGAGCAAACTCTCATCAGAGAAGCTTCTTGTTATAGTAGATGGCAATTAACACAGAGTCCAACAACTGAACAACATTCAGACAATGAGAGACTTTGGAGCACTGAGTTGAAGTGAGATGTGTTTATCAACAGGACTAACAGATCTAAACATAAGAGGAGATGTATTGCAAAAGCCAGAGGAGGTGGATCATTCCAAGGAAAGAATGTCTTTCAGACACAACAGGAATGGTATACATATGAAATCATGGGGACTGACAGGATGCATAAGCCATGCAAAAATTTGAATCATGACACAAAGACTTACTGCTAATGAAGAAACTATTCATAATCAATAGCTGCTGGGAAAAGAAATACGAGATTTCTTTTATTTTATTGAAATTAGATTTTTCATACATTATATTCTTATAACAAATTACCCTTCCCAAATTCTCCCAGATCCTAACCATCCACCCAATTTATACCCATTCTTTTTTCCTCACTAGAAAACAAGCAAGCATCTATTTAAGAAGAATAAGATAAAATAAAAACAAACAAACTAGAATGAGATAAAGCAAGAAAATTGGAAAAAGAAATCTACCCAAAAAGCACAAGATCTCCCAGATCCTAACCATCCACCCAATTTATACCCATTCTTTTTTTCCTCACTAGAAAACAAGCAAGCATCTATTTAAGAAGAATAAGATAAAATAAAAACAAACAAACCAGAATGAGATAAAGCAAGAAAATTGGAAAAAGAAATCTACCCAAAAAGCACAAGAAAAACATATAGACAGAGTCACAAATATTCACACACTGACAAAAAGCCTATGCAAACACAAAACCAGAAACCACAGCATATAAGCAAAAGACCTATAAAATTAGAAAATTCCCAAACAAAGCATATGAGAAAAAACACTTCATAAATAATATAAAGTTCCTATTTTAATTGTCATATTATAATTGTCAAACCACATTTATGGGCATGGGGACTGCCCATAAATGTGGTTTGAACCGAGGCATTGGAGAAAACCACTTATTCTTTTATAGTCAGTTATCCAATGGAGTATGTTTCTGGGTTAGAGAGTGGGGCTTGTGTCCATTCTCCTCTCAGTACTGGAATCCATCTATCTTAGACCTGTGCAGGTTTTCTGTGTGTTGCCATAAGCCTTTTTCTGCCTAAAAGGCCTTAATTCCTTGGTGTCTTCCATTCCTGTTGTCTCTAATACTCTTTCCACCTCTTCTTCCAGAGTTCCCTGAGCCTTAACGGGAGGTAAATATTCCATTTAGGATTGAGTATACCAAAGTTTCTTACTCTCTTCATGTTGTCCAATTATGGGTCTCTGAATTTTTTTCACACCTACTACAAGAGGAAGCCTCTCTGGTAATGGCTGAGTAAAACACTGATCAATGAGCATAACAGATTGTCATTCAAAGACGTTTTATTGCCATGTTCCTTTAGCAGAGCAGTAGTATTTGGTTTTCCTCTAAATTCATGTCCTATCTGGTCTTAGGTTCTTGGCCAATTGAGCAGTGTTAGGGAATAATCCCAACGCACAGAGTAGGCCTTGGTTATTCTTACAAAATTTGTGCCATTTTGTACTAGTGTATCTTGTAGGCAGGTTGAAGGGTATGTTGCTGCATTGTTGTTTGGCTTTCTCATCCAGCAGAGATCAGAGTACCCTCCAATACTGTCAACACTAGTCAGGAGGGATAAAGGCTTTAAGTAGGCAACAGCTTAACTTCTCTGTATTAAGAAATGTTGTCTACAGCAATTGTGCCTTACCATCAGTTTGTGGAGAGGAACTAATAGCCTACACAATAGGCTGGGATGTTTAGAAGTTTCCATGGTCCCCTTTGGCCAACTACTTAACTAGATGTAACCCATGCCCAGTACTGGAGGTTTAATTTGGTGACAAGATATGTCTAGTTGGGTTTTTGTCTTCCCCATTATTTTCAGATTCCAATTTAGAGTCCTTTCATAAATGCATATATTTTAAAGAAACTTCCACTATAGGATATTTCTATATAACTCATCAAATGATTGTTAGTTTGAGTTACCACTCCCCACATTCCCTCCCTTAAACCCTCTTCCATTCTTCTCCCAGTTGACGTGCCTTTTAAAACCATCCCCCATTCATCCATCCATAAAATTTGATTCTATTTCTGATTTTGTTTGTTTGTTTGTTTGTTTTTACATCCCAACCAATGTTTCCCGTCTTCCTCCTTCCTCCCCTCCTCTTCCCTGCTCCATCCCAATTCACTACACCTGTATCCTTTTCATATACAGGCAGGCTTTCCATATATATCAGGCAACCAAGATGTATCAAGTTGCAGTGAGACTACGGTCACCCTCTTCTATAAAAGTTTGATGAGGCATTCCAGTGGGAAAAATGGATCCCAAATGCAGGCAGCAGAGTCAGAGACAGCCCCTGCTCTCATTGTTAGAGTCCCATAAGAGGAACAAACTACACAACTGTAACATATATGCAGAGGGCCTAGATCAGTCTCATGAAAGCTCCCTGGTTGTCAGTTCAGTCTCTGTGAGCCCCTATGAGCTCAAATTATTGGTTCTGTGGGATTTTAAATGAAGTGTCTGTCTTGAGTATATCAACTGGACTTCTAAGGCATTCCACATGCCTAGGCATAGTTGGCCAACACAATCCACTATGTTTTGCTCTTTTGTGAGGTGGTTTAGGGATGTGCAGGTATAAGTGCCTTTTGGCTTTTGTCTTATGGATTTTCTTTTTTTAAAATTTGTTTTCTCTAAGTTTTTATTTATTTACTATTTATTTATTTATTTTGGACAGAGAAAAAGAACATAAAAGTGAGTGGGTAAGGAGGTGGGAAGATTCTGGGCAGAACTGGGGAGGGGACAGAGTATATAATCAAAATATATTTTACAAAAAATTTAAATACAAAATAAACAAAAGAAGCTTGTGAAAGTTTTAAAGACATCCTAGAAATAAAGTAGCAGTGTTTATTGTTTAAGAAGAACTGCATAGACTAATTAATCAATATTTCTTCATTCAAAATTCCATTTTATTTATAAGAAATGAGATTTTAATCATAATTATACATAATAGTAAAACCTAAACTTAATACCAATAAAGATAATGAAAATTTGGAATACATTTGTACAGAATGTCCTATCTTTGTTTGATTGCAGTCCTGAATGTTGTTTACACGTGACATCAAGAACATTGACAGTTCCTGTTTCTTCGTCAAAACTTTCTAGAACAGACCATGTAATCAGGTCTACTCTAATCTAGAGCTCAGTTATGGAAAGTGGGAAGAGATGGATACAGCTGAATGGAAAGAACATCAAACTGGGAGTGCTTGCCTATTCCTCTCCACAACTGAAGAACAGAAAGCAGTCTTCCTTTACTAAATGGACTTGTCATTTTTAATGCCAGGAGAAAATTTTAAAAAGCGGCTATTTACCTTTTCGGTGTATTTTTTAAATTATCTGAATAAGAACAACGTATATGTACACCTGGCAAAACCAGCTCTTTCACAGATTTGCTTTCATATGAAAAGTGGTGTCTTTGTTCAATGATACCTGAATATCAGATGACGCAAGGACTCAGCAGGTGGAGAAACAGATGGTAGCCAGAATTCCCAGGCTTAGCACTAATGCTGATTGCTTCCTCAAAACAAAGATAAAGCAAAAAACATTCAAACGAGAAGGCTAAGCATATATCAGCTCCTATTATGGAGACTAGTGAACTAAATCTTTCATTCCACAGTGATTAGCTGGGGGAAATTAAAGCATTAACTAAAGACATTGATAAATATTTCTATCAATTTGCTCAGACAAAAATGTTTTTTAAAGTACAAGCTATAGCATAATTATTCAAAATAAACAGTAATTAACTGAGTTAAATCAAGCAGCATGGGGGTTTGTGAATTTACCCTGTGGTTCAACAGCTGTGCTTTTTAACTCTCCACGATGTGAATTTATACTCCTGCTTTGCATTCTCAAGAGGTGGTGGAAAATTGAAGTGTGTTTGAGTAGCATATTAAATATGGATAAAATCACTAATTTAGTCACTCTAAGTCATCTGGCAAGGAGAGATTTATTTTTAAAAATCATGAAACAATATTAACAAACTGTTCCTGGGTACTTACTTATGCTCAGAACTATGTGCAGCATGGGTATATGGATTTAAATAAGTCATTTAGAGTGTAACAATAAAATAAATAGCTACATGATAAAAATGCTGATGGATTATGGAGATCCATATATTTGTCCTACGTTACTGGAGCACTGAGCAGAATTGATGTGCATAGCTACATTGAGCACAGGTTGGATAAGAGGAAACTCAGTGCGGTGCCTCTGCTTTGAACATGAACTGATAACTTTCCCTTGATCAAGAGAAAAGTTTGTACCAGGCTCTGACAATTCTGAGATTTCCTGTTGCTTCGTTTTTTTGTGTGTGTGTTGCTAGGATTTTGAAACTTATCCACAAAACTATGCAGCAGAGTCAGTGAGTGAGTCTCATTGTCACAGTGGTGATTTTACTGATAGTTTACTTGTCACGTGCTAGAGTTAATTCTTAGATTTCTATTCGCAAACATAACTCCTGTAATCCTCTGATAATACTGTCCAAAATGCCTCCTAATAGAATGAAAAGTGATTTTTCTAAGAGTTCTAAAAAAATCAATAGACATATTTTGCATCATTTTATAAATACCCAAAGATATAAAATGATCTCTACCAAGCACATGCTACTACATAGAAAAAAATATCACTAGCTATTGGAAGCAGAAAAGTAACAAATGAAGATCTCCTCACCTCAATTGATACAGTCTGGTATTTAGAAGTTCTGAGTTATAAGCTCCTTCAACTATGTGTACCACGTTGGCTTGGTAAGCCTCATGTTATTTTTGAGCTGTGAGCCTTTGGCTCCTGGGACACATTTGTGAGACATTCACTTTCTGAAAACCTGAGGCATACCCTCAGGCAGTGAAGCACAAAGGCTACCTGTATGTCTTTGTCATAGAATTCAGCAAAGTATGTAGAACTTGGCTGAACATTTACCATTAGATATTAATCTTGGATACCCTTTCTAGTTTGCAAACTGCCATTATATCCTATTATGATAACTGTATAAAATGTCTAACTGCTTGAAGGAAATTTGTCTCAAACTTACTGAGATGCCTCCAATCTGGCCTGGTTCATTCCCCTCGATGGAATCAGGAGACCTCAGTTTGGGAAGTAAGCACTTGTGCTTACATATATCATACATAGGATCACTGAATAAGTACTCAATACCTATGTTTATAAATCACCTTTGGGCCTGGGAATGTATCTTATGGTAGGGAGCTACCGTAGCATGTTTAAAGCCCCAGGATCTACCCTATCTGGGGAGAAAACAATGAAATAAAGAGACTCATAGAATGTAGAGAAACACTTTCATATATTTTCACATTGTACTCTAGAAAGAACAAGGTACTATTAAAAAGGATAACATAGTCAGTATTATTTTATTAAGTAATATGTTGACTAACTAGAATTATCACATTGAATCTTCACAACACTGAAAAGGCACTTATTTCTGTATTTTTTAAATTGTATTTTATGATGTACTTTACATATAGAAGCTTAAGGCTATGAGAAAGTGGGAAGCTTGTCAAATGACAGTGTTTACACAGGGATTTGGACTCGTCAAGGGGAAGCTTTGATTGAATGAAGATTCAGCCTGGAGTGTACATTATTATATGCTCAAAATGTGTTTCAATTTTGGTCAGATAATTCAAGTGGCATCCCTTTACACGGATATTAGAAGATGAACAGAACTACAACAAAGCCTAAGTATGGTGGATTGCTTCATGAACAGAGGAAAAAAATAATCTCAGAATTATGAAAGAGTTTAGAACATTAGGATTTCTCAAGATGTGTAGAACATATAATTCAGAAGGGAGACAAAGAGAGAGATCACCACTTTCTATAATTATCTCCCACATCATTATCACAGTCTTCTGAAAACCTAACCAATACCTACAGCAATGCTACTCAAACCTATGATGACAGACAGAAACAATAGGATGCTTTAGTTGTAGTAGCAGGAAGTCTCAAAAAAAAAAAAAAAAGACAGTGCTGAAATTGCAAGGGAAACTACAGAGTTATCCAGTCTAAATAAACTCATTCACTTGATTGTGTAGACCATTTCAGATGCAGAAACATTCATTGCTTCCAACCATTATCATGGGGGAGGCAGAGATAGTCATCATCGTTCTGGCCTCCCCAAAGTCCATATTCAAAGTAAATAAAAATGATCAGGTTTTGTTATTTTAAGTATCTGGGAATTACAAGTAAAGAAACCCCATCAGTATATGAAAGCAAATCTAATTTTAAATCAATCTTAAGTGAATTGAAATTTTAACTGCAGTCACTTACAATCACTTGTACTTTATTATAAGAAATAGATTTATAAGTGTTTATTAAAAGATACTATGTTAGTCCAGGCTGGCCCCAAACTTGTGATCCTCCTGCCCCTGCCTCCTTCAGCAAACCCCCCCAGCATGCTCCCTGCTTTGTATGAGCTGGTGTTTACAAATGTTGCAAATTTTCAAATAGGAAGTTATTGTTATCTATTGAATAACTAAGTTTAACAACAAAATTAGAATAGCTAGTCACGTTAATATTTTAAATTTCCATGTGGATATTTTAGGAAGTATGTACTATTCTGTAGATTTGGTTTCTTTTAAAGGACAATGCTGTGTAATAATGATACAATTAAAAATCCTTCTGAGCTGAAAAAAAAGGTACTATGTTAGTTAATATTAGAATGTATTATAATATTAAAAGAAATTTATACCAGTTCTCCTAAAACCTAATTAAGTCTTATACACTCATCTTTTGGTATCCAGGAAACACTGAGTATGGGATTTTCTATAGAAGTCAAATCCACTGATGTCAAATATCCCCCATGAAAATGGTAACGTGCTTTTACATAAACTGTATAAACTTCTTATGTATATCTCTAGGTTATATAATTAATGAAATACAAGTAGTTAAATTATATAATTTGTACATATTATCAAAGGGAATGGTATCTGTATGAAATACATATATATTCATTCCCTAACTCCTTTTAATCATAAATGATTGAGTGTTTGGACATGGAGCTAACTAGCTATTATTTACACCCACAAATTCTGACATCCACATGTACTATTCTTCACTTTATAGTTTTTATTTAGTGATATATACCTTCTGGGAGTGGATTTATCCATCTAGAGGACATTTATTTATTTATTTATTTATTTATTTATTTATTTATTTGCAAAACCATAAACAATCTAATAGATGCTCTTCAATAGATGACTAGCTAAACAGTAGTATCTTAATGAGTAAAATATTTTTCAATTACATCATTAGAAGAACTTTAAATTCATAGGAATAAATGAAGACTTTAGTGTGACAAAAATGAAAAGGGATATATATGATCATATATACATACATATATATATATATATATATATATATATATATTCATTGTTCACATATATTGACATCAATATGGTCAAAAACCAAGCATGGAACTATGATATGATCTAATTATACTAGTACTGGATATATGCTGAAAGCAATCTAATTCAATATATTATGCAACAACATGAAGATACATGTTTATAGCTGCTCTGTTCGTAATAGCCAAGATATGGAACCAACCTATCTGCTTGTCAGTGCATGTGTGAATAAATAAAAATTGTACAGCAATGGAACTGTATTCACGGCAAAGGAATTAAATTATGTCACTTTGAGGAAAGTGGGTAACATCAGTGCTTACCATGTAACGCACAATAGCCAGAATCAGAAGTAAAAATATACATGCTTCATCAAACACAAAATATCCCTTGATGTGTGTGTGTGTGCATGTGTGCAGTTATGAAATTAAGGTAAGTGGCAATAAAGAAGGGTAATAAGAGAAAACTGGAAGGAGAAAGACAAAGTATAATGTTTTCAATAATATATGGAACTGAGATTTAGTATATATATATATATATATATATATATATATATATATATATATATATATATATGTTGGTGTGTGTGGTGTGCATGTGTTTGTCTGAATGAGTGATTTTGTGTGGAAGCATGCAAAGGAGGAGATCTGGAGAGAGGAAGAGGAGCAATAAAAAGGGAGGGTAGTACAGTGGATAAGCTAGAATATGAATATAATATATGCATGATATATGTCTGACAATGAAACAAAATACTTAGTTTATACTAGCCGAATAATGAAATCACCACATATCTTTATATGTACTTGTTATGCACTATGCCACACTATGAAGAAGTAAAACTATAAAGATTTTAGAAATCAGCATGGGGAGATTTTTAAGAAGAAAGATGTTGTGGAGCACAGGATTTGAGAGCAGTGAATACTATACTCTGTGATAAAATTTTTGTAATATTTTTCACTGTTTGGAATCAATTTACCACACATATGCAAAGTGTTAGTGATCTGTAAAATTGAGGATAAGCATAAGGGATCTGAATGCTTTTCTACTTAAATGTTCCATTAGTTGTAAAACTGTTTTAATTGTGCATTAAATTGAATTTTGATAGAAAGCTAAAAATATTAGAGACTGAGTTATAAACAGGGGGAGTTGAAAACATATTTTTCAGGATGAAATAAAAGTCATGTGAAACCTCTGGGTGTGTTCTGTGACCTTTCTGTGATATTTACCTTGTTAGGTTTTGTTCTCTTTCATAAAACCTTCTTCTCATTAAGTAAAAGGTCAAATAGAATTCAATCCATATTTATTATTATTTTTAAAATTCTGTACTGGAAAAAAATCCTATTAACCTGATTTGTGCAGGTGCCCTAGATGGTCTTTTTGTATTTTACTGGAAAGAGTTTCTATATCTGTTCTGTTATTCAGGCTGAGAAAAGGAGGGTTTACAGTGTTAGCAAAGATCAGCTCCCTGTCTGTCTAGCATGCTCTAATGAAGAAAATTAAGTCAATCAGGAAGGGAGGGAGGGAAAATCCCAGCAGACTTTTAGACTACTTAAACACAAACCAAAACTCTTTTTATAATATTCACAGTATAAAAAGTAGATTCATCCCTTTCTGCTTATATTGAGTAGTCATACTAAGTAGGATCTTCATTTACAAAAAGAAAATATGACAGATTAGCATATTAATTGTATTCAAAGACCTGCTTAAATACTCCAGTAAGTTTTACTAATAAATTTAATTATAGAAAAATGCACATTTGTGTAACTTCCAATTTTTCTCTCTAAATAGTAATAGAAACCCAACAGCGAAAAAGTGCAAACTCTGTGTTATTTGGAGACCACAGAGCTTAGTGAAGGGTATTGCTTGGCAGCCCGACAAACAATGTCTTAGGATTTGAAAAGACACTAATGAGATCTGAGGCATTGTAAAGGTCAATTAAGATTTGAGAGTCTTACCCTTTCATATACAAAAGACGGTTGTGGATCCAGATCATGTCTAAGACCACTGCCAGCTCTGCTGGGCTCTTCAATGCCATTGCTCTGGATGGCACGAATCTGTGTGCATTTTAATTCCGAAGATCTTTCAACCAGATTCATTTCAACAGAAATAAGATAGATACTTTTATTCAAAATAAGTGAAAATATCCTCCATTAAATATTTAATACATCTTGAAGTATGAATACATGTATATAACCAGTATAGGTAACCAATCATCTTAAATATCTGTCTCAAGAATTTCCACTGACTTTCAAAAAAGCATAAAACAAGCAGCTCTTTTATTTGATCAGCTGGACAATTTGATGTTTTTCAAAGCGGTAGAAGAAACAAGATTTAATATTTATTTATTATTTATTTTGTGTGTATGAGTGTTCTGTTTTCATGCATGCCTGTGTACCATATGTCAGCAATGTCCATACAGGCTAGAGGTTGATGTCCATTGAAATCTCTATTGGTGTTATAGACAGTTGTTAGCCACCATGTGCCCGAGAATGAAACCCAGTTCCTCTGGAATAATTGCTCATGCTTTTAACAACTAAGCCGTCATCCCAAATTTCAAGGGTGGACGAATTCTATGACATTCAATCTGTCAAAAAAAAAAAAAAAAAGAAAAGAAAAAAACTACCATATAATATTTAATGGAAATGCAAAGTACAAAAGTATCAATCATATATGTATATGAATGGTTTTTAGTATATCTTCAAGAAATGTATGTCAGCAATATTTAAAATGTGATGAACCTGAAAATCACTAAAGAACACTCTTAATGATTCTGTTCTAAGAACTCTCAAAGATTCACTGATTCTGAAAAAATAAAGCTGCTGGTCAAAGGTTGCCTGGTCATGATGTGCTGTGCAGTCAATCACCTGTGGCACATGCAATGTCAGTAGCAAGTAAAGAATGATGACATCTGCTTTTACACCCAGTACATGATGTGTGAAATCTCTACTATCACTTTTTTTTATTCAATAATGATTCAGAAGTCCCTGATCATTTTAAGTGTCTCTTCTCATCATGGAGTGAGATCATATCTTTTCTTTCAGTTTAATCAATGTAACAGGCATTGAATAAGGTGATTCTCCATTATTTGTGATTTTTTTCATATCTTTTCTTGAGGTAAACCATAATATGAAAATGTTGAATATTGCAAAGATAAATAATTCCTAATATTTAAATTTTATACAATTTTAATCAGAGTGACAAAAATCTGTAATTGTATAACTCCAATGGAGCCTGTGATTAACACTATCCCTTTGTCTAACATATCCATGATTTGTGTTTGTTCCTAATCGACATCTAATAGACATTTGAGTTTTCAAATCAGTGGTCATGGCTTACTTATGCACATAGTAACACACACTTATTTTATTTACTGGGGAGTGCAAGTGTATTGATAATATTGATTTGATAGAGCTAATTTTATTGTGTGTCTAGTATTACAAATTGTCTCTGGTGCTTCATGCCTACTAGGCAAGCAATCTATGTTGAAAATTAACCTACAACCTCATATTACCAATTTGAGATATTTTAAAAGGTAGAAAATTCTTTAAGTGAAAAAGAAAAAATTCTCAAACTAATAAGAAAAATTATAAGCTGAAATTGCTAAGATATTTGGTAATAAGAAATCTATTCATAAATTGTAGAAATATAAAAGAAATTTGTAATAGTTTTGTTACTATACCTCAAATGGCAAAAATTAGGGTCAATATATATGACATATGAAATTAAAGAACATAAAATTTTGAATAGGTATGTCATAAAACAAAAATACATGTAAAGTTCCACACTTCCCATCATTTTACAAATCAACTGGTAGCCCTTCAAAATACCCTTTGAAGGTGTTTTAATTTTTTCATATCTTCAAGTTTCAATGTTTTCAACACAGAAATGACAGAGTGAAAAAATAATTTGATGATTCTATTATGTTAGACCTTTTATAAGGACTTTGTAAATATTAAATTTCATATATCTATATAGCAACATTGAAGTCATTAATGTCCTAATTTGCACATGAGGAAATAGAGATTTAGAACATTTATGCAGATTTAGTTGAGCTAAGGGGTCTGAGCTCTTTATTGATGCCATGACTAGTTATTTTAATTTAGTTTACAATTTTTTATTGTTTTAAAATTTATCTCAATGAAAATTTCAAGGCAAGTTCATAATAGAAATTATGTTCAATGTCATTGCTCTTGATTCAGTCTCTGGCTGCACAAATTAAAAAGTGATTTGTGGATAGATACAAACCCCTGTCCACTGGTTTTGGTTTTGGTTTTTGGCTGTTACTGCAAAGTGTACAGCATGCTCTTCATTAGTCAACATGCATCTTAGTGGAAAAAACTGGCAGTGTGTGAAAGAATAAATGTTGGCATGGGTCTAAGTTTCTAGTTGCAAAGTAGTCTGTGTGCCATCTGATTGGACCAAGAGATGAATCTGAGAAGTCTGTCAATTCACTTAGATCCCTTTAGGCCAAGTGCCAACATTTAGCAATGGATCAGGTAATGTTGTCATTAATGACCACAGTAATATTTATACTTACCCAAATAAAGTAATATTACAGAAAGAAAAATGGTAATTGCAGACTGATCTTTACATTCAAACCATTCACAGTTTTAAACAAATTTATCATTCTGAATCTGTATGAAAAATCTAGAGGCTAATTTTATGTTTACTATGATGCATCTTTTCACCTCACAAAGTTCACTTTAATTTGGTATTCACACAGACAGAATAATATATTACCCAGTTACAATCATAATGCAATTTGATCACTCAATGCTTAACCATTTAAAAGGATCATTAAGTCTGAATAATATTATCCCAAATACTGTAGCAAATTCTATTCCTTTATTTTTACCATTCCATTTAGGGAAGGTCAGTCTAAAGAAAAGTGTGTATCATGATGATGTATCATTATATAAAACTTCATGAAACTATTTTTTAATATGCAAAGTGTCCATTAAAGTAAGTTACTAAGTCAAGAAAGAAAGGAATTTTAAAACCATCAATTTAATCCAGCGTGTTAGGACATTCTGGCATTTATACCTGGAAGTTCTATGTCTTTACTTCAGTTCTCTTGTAAAATTCATGAATTATTAATTATTGGTGTCTACAAAATTACAAATTTAACAACTTGAGTCCATCAACTTCTATCTGCTTCCCCAGTTTTCTTAGGTACAAATTCTGAATGTATATTAGCTTCTAGCAGCTCACAGGCCTAAGTCAGGATGCTACTCTAGTTATTTTGTCTAATGGGTCGATTAGAGAAAAATCATTAAATTAACTTCAAAAATGAATCAAACTAATATTCTTTCTGGGATATGGAAGAAGGTCTGGTGTCTTTGCAGGGTAGTCAGAAAATGGTTGGGTTTTGTAAAAGTGGTGGTCAGATGTGTGTTGCACGTGTCTCAACAGAGGACAATCCATGTTTTTTAAGTTCATTTCTTACATGCTAACAAAGGAAAAACTCTCCGTTCAAAAAATTCCCTTCAGTTAACAACAGGATATTGGATATCAGTACCTGATTAATGTTTGGTTTTCCAACTACTCTGACCATGAAATAGGAAATTACCTCATCCAGTCCGAGAAACGTTGTGATGAAATGAAAAAACAATTGTTTTATTATACTGCTGGTGAGTTGGTGGTAACGCAAGAGTGGAAAACTTACAGGGATTGCTATTCTAGAGTTTTCCAACCTCCAAAACAAAGACTGGACATTTCCCTAAGTAGATAAAAGCTTGAGATATGAGCGGTTTCCCTAACTGGGAAGTAATTCTGAGGTTAAAAAAAAATTCTTTCTCAGCTGATCAGCTGAATACAAAATCAGAGGAAAATACTTACAAATCTCAAGGAAAAAAGTCCCCAGATACATTTTATGTGTAAATAGTATTGTACAATCGTATTGATATAAGAATGTAAGTAAGCAGTGTCCAGAAGAATAAAGATGGATTGAGTTTATTTCAATGGCAGTCATACTAAAGTAACTTTTAAAGAGTAAACATAAAAAGGACAGAAAATATCACCTATTAAAATTATCCTGATTAAGATCTTATGACACAGAAGTAATAGAGAACAAATTAACTCATAGTTTTTGATATCAATCCCAACTACTATTTTCATGTTCATAAACTAAAAGTTTTACAATTTTAAAATACATGAGAAGTGGTAACTAAAATAATCAAAAAATATTATCATGTAACACAAGAAGTTAATTGCAGCCAAATGGAGAAATATTGTATCTATAACTAAAGAAGGGAGAGATGATTATTATTCTTAATTTCACACTTTAGGTTGATGCTGTATGAATCCTAAAATTCTAAGGATAACTCTTAAAAGGTCAGAAATAATGTAAATGTTTTATAAATCAAGAGCAAAAGGTTAAAAGAAATTATCAATGACAGAAGATAAAGAAATATTCAAAAATGATAAATACATTTAAATATGATAGAATTTCACATATATAAACTGGGAACCACAATTGTTATATCACTAACCAGTATATATATGTTAATATACATATTAAGAATATTATGTATTTCATTCAAAATTGAATTCTATTGTATTAAAATAAACACTTAAGGCAGACAAACAAAATTGATGCAGAAAGAAATGATGAAACACAACTTAGAGAAGTGTTAAATAAAAGAAATGGCTATGGCACAAAATCAACATAAAAATATATTTTATTACAAATGGTTTCAAAGCATTATTGTAACAATTTACTTCATTATCTCTTTCAATTTTAATCTAAAATAATTAGACTGTAGTAATAGTTGCAGCAAATGTAAGTAAAGTTGATATATTGAAGATGTATCATAAGGTAAAATATTAATACATAAATATTGTCCTTAAATAAAAAGCTTCTTCAATAAATACTAATAATGAAAGAGGATATTCTAGCAAGCTACGTATTTTAATCATGTATGAACCACATAAAATTAACAATGTATTCTATATTCTATTACAGCACAATTAAGTTTGAAAATTTGAAAAAATCTACAAGTTGACTTTAAACATCACATTGTGACTTTTTCATCTACAGAAGTTTACACATGAAAATTAAGCACTTGCATTAAAATGGAAACTTTAAAATCACAAATCTCTCATGATGTTATAAGCATATTATAAGTAACATTATAAGATTTCTGATTTTGTTTGGTCTCCATTTGTAGCTATCCTTATCTGCATATGGCCCATCAACCACGTGTTGGACATTCCTGGACTATGGGTTACAAACAACAGACAGAAAAACACATATTAGTGGCTGGGCGGTGGTGGTGCATGCCTTTAATCCCAGCACTTGAGAGGCAGAGGCAGGCAGATCTTTGTGAGTTCAAGGCCAGCCTGGTCTACAGAGCGAGATCCAGGAAAGGTGCAAAGCTACACAGAGAAACCCTGTCTCGAAAACAAAACAAACAAACAAAAAAAAACAAAAAACAAAAAACAAAACAAATATTAGTGAGATTTCAGTTCAAAGGAAATGACTAGAAATAAAAAATAAATAAATAACAAGACTATCTGTCATTTTCTTTAAATTCATCTGTTTATACATCAGAATATTAGAAAATGAAATTTTGAAGGTGAAAATGTGAATCAAACTAAATTATGTGTGATATGGAAAATAATAAAGTAGATATTCAAAGTAATATAAAAATATTAACAAAATTAAATAATAATTGCTTCAAAAATCTAATAAAACACAAATGCTAGTTGAGGTTGGGCATTTTCAGAGTGGTAAAAATGATCATTTCCCTAGATTAAGAAAAGTCTTTTGACAAAATTCAACACCCATTCGTTGTAAGTCAGGGAGAAGCTAAGAATGAATGGAGAGAGCTTATCACAACATAACAAGTTTTTATATGACAAACGTACAGCCAACACCATGCTAAATGTAAAACCTATGATGGAGTTCTCACCGTGATCAGGAACAAAACAAGGATGTGGACTCTCTACACACTCTTAAATGTAGTGCTTGAAGCATTAGCTAGGAAAATAAGACAAGAGAAGAAAACAAAAGTTATGTAAATAGGAAAAGAAGCAGTGAAGAGATGACTCTTTACCTAAAAGACCATGAAGTATTTACCAAAGAACTTTTAGAGATGATAATTTTCAGCAAAAAGGCAGAACACAAACATCAAAACTTCAAAATCACAAGCCTTCTGATGTAACAATGACTGATATATAGACACACACATGCATACACACACAATAATAATAACAATAGTAATAATAATCGTAGACCTGAGAAAACTTGCCAAAGGAAGACCTCTACAATAATAATTTTAGGATACTGAAGAAAGAGCTGTGGCATACATTAAAAGATGGAAAAATATCCCACTTAATAGATTGGAAGAATTAATATTGTAAAAATGACCATCATAGTGAAATCTATCTACAGATTAAATATAATCACAATAAAATTTTCAATATCCTTATCAGACATAAAAAATAACCCAATTCAATTAAAGGATTAACTATTTCAACCACTTGCAATATGAATATGATAAATTTCATTTTAAAATCCAAAATATTATATTTATATATGACCATCGGTCTCATAATCAATAAATATGGTGTGCCTAAATCTACAACTATGAGTCAGTGCACATTTGCTTTTATGTATCTGTGTATACATGCACACAACTGAGAAAAACTTGGTGAATGTCTAAGCTACAAAGGAATTGAATGAAGAGTGAAAGAAGAGAGTAGAAGAAAAGAAGAAAGAAGGAGCAGAAGAGAATGAATATAACATGAACAATAGATTCAAACAAGGTGTTAACCCCAGAATTATTAATGATGAACATCATCAGTGTTCACTGAATTTTGAAGAGGAATATAATCAATGAAAGAGCAGGTAGAGTCTATGAGGCTCCAGATGTTCCTAAAGTCAGCCTATTAAAACGTACTTCAGAGATTTAATGTACCCTAGAAAAGAAACATGTAAGTGAGATGAGATGGGAAAGGTTACATAGGGCAGTCCTTAGTCTAAACTTTAAATTTTACCAAGTCTTTGGTAACAAAATAGAACAAGTGTTTTTTAACAATATGCTGGGCAAAACAAGTAACTCACAAGGAGAAAACTTCCACATGCTCTCCAATCTCCTTCCACATTGTTCCTGTGAACGGGACTTCATCCTGACTCATGTGTTCACACTGCAGTAGCAGAGTGCAACGTAGGTATTCCCTGTGGATGATGCATCTCACAAAACCCAATATCTGAGTAGAAAAATGTCACTGACCCCTGATGCATCCTGCACCTTGTTTCCCGGAACACTGCAACACTCACACATCAATAAATTTGGGGCCAGGCAGGGTCGGTTACCTTGAACCCAAAACCTCAGCATTTTTATTAAGCCTGACAAACTGCAAAGGGTTAGCTTGACCCATAGGAGGTTTCTGTATGTGAGTATTTTCAGGCTGTAAACATTCCTGAGGAGAAAGGTGCATACATTGATCAATCCTTCATAAATATGGCTGCATGCACTCCCATTGGAAAGCTTTGCCATTTCGTTTGAGCCTGGAGCATATGGACAAAATCTCTGCCTGTTTCCCGTGGGCCTGAGGCTTTGGAGGCTTGGCATGGCTGTGCTCATGTCAAAAATACAAACTCACTGAGGACTTCAGTCAATCAGCGCCTCTGCTGGTTCCCAAAGATACGAAGCCAGTAATATTCTAGCATGGAGTCGGGAGATACTCAAGAGACTCCCCGTTAACTGAGGATTATTAACAGCGGATGGCTTCTTGGGAAAGGAGAGCCAGTTTTGTTTAAGGGTGTGGGCTTCATACATTGATCAACTTCCAGTGGATGACCACACCCATAAGTATTATGGGCAATGTTAATTGGACATGAAGGGTCATTAAAATGAGAGAGAGGACAAGAAATTAGATGGAGTTGGTAAGTGCGGGTTAAATTTAGAAGTATTTGGAAGAAGAGTGTGAGGAAGTGAATATGGTCAAAATACAGTATATGCATTTGTGAAATTCCCAAATAATTAGTGATACATTTTAAAAGTAATACTCTGATTAGAGCTAGAATCTATAGAGTGAAGTGGTTTTTGAATAATTAAGAAAAATGGTAATGATAACCTTTCAGAATAATATGCATTTTTGATTATGGAATAATATACTTCACTAGAACATACTTAAGGATCATGTTTAATTTTATCAGTGAAAACCAATTCTGACTTAAATTGCTAGCGATTCTTTTTTACCATGAGATAATTGCATTCTTGAAAGAGGACCATTATGTGGAAATGAATGTTATCATCTGAAGTATAAAGGTAGTCACAGAGTGTGAACAAAGGTCTCTGAAACTACTTAAAAACAAACCTAATGCATTCATCCAATCTTTTACCTAAGAATATGTGGAATCAATTGTGGTTGAGTGGTGTAAATTTGGTTTATGGGATTTTTTTTTCAAAGTTGTAAGACAGTTATAAAATAATGTTGACTCATGTATGCAGAAATAGGAAATTACCTTTTCTTGTCAGTAAACTTTTGGAAAGGTTATGATTAGGAGTACATGGAATTAAGCTACATTTTAGCACACTACAGTTCTCCAAATAAAGTAAGAGGGGACATTTGACTTTGGATGTACTTTGATTTACAAGGAGAAATTTACAGAACTGAAATATTTACAGGGCTGCTGGATGCAGCCTTCTTAACTGTTGTAAAGAGGTTAGCAAACCACTTTGATTCCCCCACCTCATCACTTTGGTTATTCTTAATCACAACATACCACTGCTAATCATTTCCTTACACCTCTGTTTTTCTTTTCATACTTCTTCAAAGTGAAGAAACACACCGACCCCCCCTTCAACTTTCAAAGAAGTAGCTAGTCAAGGGGATTAGTGACAAACAAAATGGGAAAGCAGCCAATTGAGTAAATCTCAGTGGCCATCCATCTCCATTACACAGTCCACCCAGTTACTAAAAATACTCTGCCCTTATGTTTCCATCAGGACGTCCCTGTACAGCTTCTGCTGCAACTCGCTGACCATGTTCATTAATGCAACCCTAAGAGTGATTAAAACCTTAATGACTACACCAAATACAGATGAATACTTCAGGCACTGTCTTTCTTGACATAATCAATAATGTCAGTTACAGGTGAAATCTGGCAAAATGATTGGACTTTGGGAAACTTTACTGCAAACTTACCACCACAGCTTAGGAACAGATGTTTGACACTGGTTGGCAAGAGTCATTCAGAAGAAAGTTCATGATATGGGAAACCTATGAAAAAGCTGGAATTGCTCTGCTCAAACTCAGGGTCACCAAGAATTAAAATCAAAACTGTGTAGTCTAATGCAAAACCTAAGCGTAGGGAATTTTTTCTGACAACATTAAGAGTTTTGGAAGGAAGATGATAAAGGGTAAATCAAGTTGAAACTTTGCTAACCTTGAGGCAATGAAACTGGGCAAAATGCCGACTCTTGAAACTATCTCTATTAAGGAAATATTTAAATTTAATGTTATTTTAATGTGTAAAACCAAGTCATATCTCTCCTTTAAAATGTCAATCTTGTCACTTTCTCTCTTATTTTTTGATGTCAGAATTAATATCTCTTAAAAATATGTTTTGCAATTGTTTCACATCAGTCTTAAAGGAGACAATATTCTCTTTGGTTTGCCATTTCTTATTAAGTATGGAGACAAAGTTCTCAGCAAGTTATATTAGCAACATGAAGGAAGTTAGGAACCAGTTTTCTGTTCATTTCACAGTCACATGGCTGCTACATATTTTCGAAGTAGGCCAGACTCTGCTACTTACGCGGTATAAACTGGAATGCCCCATATCTAGTACCACATATTTTCCTGTGTGAAATATAATCACTAATTTTAAATTGTATGAATGTTTCTAACATAAAAGTTTAGTTCAAGAGTAACTATCAAATGATAACCTAATTATAATTTGCCTATTTGTAGTAGGGAAATATGGTGAGAGAGAGACAGAGACAGAGATGGCAGAGAGATGGACAAAGACAGAGAAAGACAGTGTGAGCATCTTTAGGTCATGTAATAATAAAGAGAATCATGGCAGGAGACAAGGCGATCTGAACTGGGGTATGTAGTGGTAAACAGAATGCAATGGACTACATGTGACAGGAAATAAGGAGAGAACCAGTAAGAAATGACCAGACGAATGGGTGAAGAGGAAAATTAAGAACATAAGCATGCATGAAAATGCTGTAACGGACCGTCTTGCTTTCACTGATATCTAACAAATAGTAGTGGGGGAGAAGTTAGTTCTAATTGCTAGTTTCATTGTAAGGTACATTTCAAAAAGAGATTTTTTTAATCACATCATTGGTATAAAAACTCAAGGTTTATGTGTTATTTTACTTCAAAACCATAGTTTGAAAATACAAAGAAATGAGCTGGAGACATGGCTAACATGCTTATTTCTCAAGCAAGAAGACATTAGTTTTCCTGGGGAATGTTAGCCAGTGACTCTTTTCCAGCCAATGAAATCTATATTAAGTAAGCGATGCTGTCTCAAAAGCTAAGGCAGAGAACTAATGAAAAAGCATCCAGTGTCAATACATGACTTATTCATGCACACACATATTTAAAATAAATAAACAAGACCTGGGGTGATGGCACCATATTTGATCCCAGCATGCTATAAACTGAAGCGTAGGGCCAGCCTTCTCTATATAGAGAGATTCTACCTCTAAAAATAGCAATAATGATGCAAAGAAAAATTTATAGAATTATTCTAAGGTTGGCCTAGTGTATATTTAATTTATAATTTCTTGTTCTTATTTAATGGAAATTATAGCAGATGAATCACCCATCTTGGTTAATATTGTCAGTTATGAACATCAAAGGTGGGCTTTATTCATGATTTTATAAAATTACACATGATGATAAGTGTAGAGTTTTTTCACTATGAGAAACGCCTCTCATTTAAACACTTTGAATGAAGTGCCATAAACTCTGGCTGCAAGGCCTACAGAAATCAACATACCTGTTTCTCCTGCTGCATCTTAGAATCCTGTTATGATTTTGGTTACTCTCCCATGGTTATCTCATTAAACATGTTATAATGTGGGAAAGGCTGACTGGCATTATAGCGTTGTCCTGCAGGAATGGGGTCAGAGAATTTAGAAATACCAAGGAAATATTTCCTCTAATTATTTTAATTTCATAAATTGTTCTGGTCCACATGGTTTTTTATATGTCTATTCTTTTTAAAATAATAATATTGATTGTAAATATGGGTGTTATCCTCTTGACATACTTATTGTTAAACTAGTGAAGAATATTATTAAGTTTAATTTTATGGCATTTTATAGATAGACAAAATTTTTAATAAATTTTGAATACAAAAATTGTAGGATAAAATAATTTAATTGTTTATTACAACAGTTCCATGTTTAAAAATAGCTATAAGTTTATAAAAAAGTGCAATAAAATCAAATTTAAAAAAATTTATGAGCTTCTAGATATTTATTGTCCAGAAATTTTGTTTTGTTTTATTTTTCGAGACAGGGTTTCTCTGTGTAGCTTTACCCCTTTCCTGGAACTCACTCTGTAGCCCAGGCTGGCCTGGAAATCACAAAGATCCACCTGGCTCTGCCTCCCAAGTGCTGGGATTAAAGGCGTGCACCACCACTGCCCGGCCCAGAAATATTTCTTTTAAACTCAGTGTAATGAGAATGCAATATAATAATTAAAAAGTATTTAGTAGGGCCTTTGTTCAACATTAAGGTATCTTCATGATATTTACCGTTTGATAACCATTTATTATTTTTATTTTATTTATCCTTTGAGAATTTTATACATGTATAGCATGTATTCTCATCATACTCTACCCTCTCCATTCCTAACTTCTCCCAGACTCCCCTGCCAAGTCAGTCTTATATTGTATTCTCTCTTTTTTGTTTATTTTTTAATAAACTACTAATTCTAGCTATAGCTATGTATTTTCTTTTTTCTTTGTTTTTTTCTATTTTTTTATTAAGAAAAATTTTTTCATTCATTTTTCACACCAAAGATTCCCCCTCCTCCCTTCTCCCGCCTTCCCCATCCTCCCCCTCCCACCCCCCTCCCATTTTCCCCACAAGAAGGCAAGGCCTCCCATGAGGAGGCACATCCAGTAGAGGTAAGTCCAAGCCCTTCCCCTGCCTCAAGGCTGCAAGAGTTGTCCCATCATAGGTAGTGGGCTTCAAAAAGCCTGATCATGCACCAGGGATGTATTCTAACCCCACCGCCAGGGGGCCCCTCAAGCAGATCAAGCCACAGAACTGTCTTGCCATGCAGAGGGAGCTATGTATTTTCATAGGGCCATCCATCCAACGTGAGACAGGTGAGCTACAAGAGGCCATAACCATGAAAACAATGAGTTTATCTCCCCTAACAGCAGTCTACTGTCAATAGATTCTTAACTAAAGGTAGCCAGCCTCTTGCCTCTTGCCTCATGCCTGCTGAAATGTTGACTAGTTTGAGACTAGTTTGATTTTGTGCAGGTCTTACACTGACAACTATATATATATACATATATATATACACATACATATCCCTGATTACTGGTTCCCCTCACTCTATTCCTTTCAGTTCCTCATCACCTCCTCTCCCATCCAGATCCACTCCACCTCCATATTTCATTAGAAAACAAACAAGTATTTAAGGGATAATAATAAAATAAAATATAATAAGACAAAACAAAAACTAATGTATCAGAATTAAAAGAAAGAAAGAAAGAAAGAAAGAAAGAAAGGAAGGAAGGAAGAAAGGAAGAAAAGAAAAGAAAGAAAAGCAGAAGGAAAAGAGCCTAAGAGAAAGCACAAGAATCGGTGTCCCACTCATTCTCACACACAGAAATCTTATCAAATCACTGAACTGGACACCATAATATATAAACAGATAATCTGGTGCAGACCCTATGTGTGCTGCCTCAGGCTCTGTGAGTTCAGATGAGCTTGGATAATGTTAATATAGAGGACTTTTTTTTCTTGGTGTCCTCCATCCCACCTAGCTTCTACTTTCTGTCATCTTCTACAGGTTCCCTGAACCCTGAGAGGAGGGATTTGAGAAACACATTCCACTTATGGCTGAATGTTCCAACATCTCTCACAATCTATGTAATGTTTCCATGTTAGTCCCTGTATTTGTTCACATCTGCAGCAGGAGAAGATTCTCTGATGCTGGCTAAGCAAGGCAGTAATTTATGAGTATAGCAGACAGTCATTAGGAGTCATTTTATTGCTGTATTATTTTTGGAAAATTTTATTTTACCCTAGCCCCCTGGAACATCTAATATCAGGTTTTTGATCACCCAAGCAGTTGTTGTGTATGGGTTCTAACTTGTGGAGTGGGCTTAAGTCAAATCAGATATTGGTTGCTTACTCCTGCAAGCCTTCTGACACTATTGCCTTTGAATGTCTGGAAGCAAGACACTATTGTAGATCAAAGAGTTTGTGGCTGGGTTGCTGTTTATATTTCTCTTTTTGTAGCCTGTAGAGAATCTTCTTACAAAGACACTACTTACTTGGAGTTAAGGCTCTACGGAGGAACCAGTTCAACTTCTCCATGTTCAGTGAATTGTGTAGGTGTTATCTTCAGCCATAGAGACTTGTCAGTTTGGACAGGTCAACCTATAGTCTTGACAGCAGCCTATGTTGTGTGGGGATTCCCACGGGGTCCCTTTGGCCAACAACTCAATTAGATATAAACTAATCACATTACTGGAAGCTTCATTTGGGTTTGAGTGATGACCAGTTAGGGCTCTACCTCCCCCTTTATTCAGAGATTTTATTTAGACAACTTTTTTTTTTTTTGGTTTTTTGAGACAGGGTTTCTCTGTGTAGCTTTGCACCTGGAACTTGCTTTGTAGACCAGGCTGGCCTCGAACTCACAGAGATCCACCTGCCTCTGCCTCCCGAGTGCTGGGATTAAAGGCATGCGCCACCACCGCCCGGCCTAGACAACTTTTATATATGTTTGTATTTTAGGAATTTCTATTCTATTAGGTTTCCATTCTACCCCAAAAATGGCCCTTCATTTTTGCTGTCTCCACCCATATTCCCCCCTCATCAACTCCCCTGCCCCCCTCATCACTTAATCTTTCCATTCCAGACCACCCTTACCACCCATAACTATGTATTTTATTTCCCTTTCTGAACAGTTCTATGCTCCCAACCCTTTTCCAGGCCTTACTCTTTCCGTAGCCTCTGTGGTGCTAAGGATTATAGTTGTTAATCATTGACAACAGCTAATATCCATATATGTGACTACATCCCATATTTGTCTTTCTGGGTCTGTGATACCTTATTCAGGATGATTTTTTTTTCTAATTCCATCACTTTTACCTTTGAATTTCATAACTTTATTCTTTTTAATGACTGAGTAAACTCCATTGTGTAAATATATTTTCTTTATCCATTCTTCTGTTGAGGGAATAGGTTGTTTCTATTTCTGGCTATTATGAAGAAAGAAACAATGGGCATGATTGAGCAAGTGCATCTGTGGTAGAATGAATCATCCTTTGTTTATATGCCCAAGATGTTACATCTTGAGGTAGATCAGATGTCATCTTACTGAGTAACAGCAATGATGGGGGAATGTCTTTCTGTATGCTGTGAAAATATGTTGCTCTGATTGGTTGATAAATAAAGCCATTTGGCTATGGCAAGGCAGCTTAGAGGCAGGCAGAAAATCCAAGATAGACAGGAAGAGAAAGGAGAGGAAAAAGCAGACACCAGCTGCCACCAAAGGAACAACATGCCAGCAGACTGGTAAGCCACACCCACGTGGCAACTTATACATTAATAGAAATGGGTTAACTTAAGATATAAGAATTAGATAGCAAGAAGCCTGAGCCATTAAGCCATACAGATCGTAATTAATATAAGTTTCTGAGTGATTATTTTATAAGTGGGCTGTGGGACTGCGGGGGGCTTGGTGGGACCCAGAGAGAAACTTCAGACACACTGCAACACTGATTTTCACGGTGACTGTACAAGTTTGCATTTCAACTAGGAATGGGTGAGAGATCCTTTTATTCTACGACCTTACCAGAATGAGCAGTCACCTATTTTATTGATCTTAGCTATCTGATGGGAATAAAATGAAATCTCAAAGTAGATTTGATTTGAATTCCTTTGATGACTAAGGATTTTGACCATTTCTTTAATTTCTTAATTTTTTCCACCATGTCTTTCTTTGAATATTCTTTGTTTAGGTCTGCACTTTATTTTTAGTTAGATAATTTGTTTACTTGATATCTAACTTTTTGAGTTCTTTATATATTTTGAATATTAGCCCACTCATGGATGGATAGTTGGTAAAAGATTTTCCCATTTTGTAGCCTGCCACTTTGTCCAAATGAAAGTGTCCTTTGTCTTATAGAAGCTTTTTAATATCAAGAAGTCACATTCATTAATTGTTGATCTTAGTGTCCATGCTAATGGTATTCTGTTCAGAAAGTCTTCTATTGTACCAGTGAGTTCAAGGCAACTTATACTTTCTTTTCTACCAGGTTATGTGTATCTGGTATTATTTTGAGGTATTTAGTCCATTTGGAGCTTAGTTTTGTGCATGGTGATATGTATGGATCTATTTGGATTATTCTACATATAGTCATTCCATTTGACCAAGACCATTTTTTGAAAATGCTATCCTTTTTATAGTGTGTGTTTTTGGCTTCTTTATGACAAACCAAGTGTCCACAATGTATGTGTATTTATGTTGGGGGTCTTCATTTCACCTCAACATTTGTTTGTATGCCAGTACTATGCTATTTTATATTACTATAGCTATGTAATACAACTCGAAATTGGGGATAACAATACCTCTTATAGATCTTTTATTATTCAGGGTTATTTTATTATCTTGGTTTTTTTTGTTTCTTTTGTTTGTTGCTATTGTTGTGTGTGTGCACACATGTACATGTGTGTTTCCACATGAAGATGAAAATTGTCCTTTAAAGATCTGGGGAAAATTGAGATGGGATTGCATTGAATCTTTAGATTGATTTTGGTAGGATGGCCACTTTTTCTATATTAATTGTAATCCATGAGCTCACAGGAGAACTTTCCATGTTCTGATGTCTTCATCAATATATCTTTTCAATGTTTTGAGGTTTTTATCGTACATTTTTCATCTACTTGGTTATTATTTTAGGCTACCGTGAAAGATGTTGTTTCTATGATTTCTGTCTCTGTCCATTTGTGAGTTGTATATAGGTGGACTACTGATTTGTGTCATTTAGTTTTGTATCCAGCAACTTCCTAGATGTGTTTATCAGCTATATGAGTTTCCTGATGGAATATTTTAGGATCACTTGAGTAATTGATTATATAATTTAAGGTATGATGTATCTGTAATTTATAAAACTAAGCACTAGATGGCAGCACTATCCATTTGGAAACATCTTTATGTGTATAGAATTGGACATTCAACAATGTACATAAAGACAATAATTAATAAAAAAGAAATTTTACAATTTTATAATCTTTCATACTTTAAATTTTAACAATATATGCTAGTAATTTCAGACATGAATTGTAACAAATACAGAAAATAATGTATTTTTATTAATTAAAATGTAAATCATACCCAATCCATCTCCCTTCGGGTGCTACATTATAACATTTGGCTGGGACCCAGATAAGCTCCATGTGACTCCTTATCATTTCCCATTCTAATTCCTCTACAGTAATCTTTGACCTGCTACTCTTGCCCTCTTCTGCCATGCCTTCCAGCCCATTTCCATCCTTTTAGGACCGGGTCTCTTGGTGTGAATGCAGTGTCCACATAATTCTTCCTTGCTGTCTTCCTCATACATTTCTCCTCATACCATCTCCATTGCTTTGTAGCTCCTGCTAGACCAGCTCCTGTGCAGGCAACTAATGCATCCCTCAGTCCCTTCCCCAAGCCTATCTCCTTTCCATTTGTGACTTGGATGCCAGGTCCTCTAGTTTTTCCCCATACCCATGGTCCCCTAACTTTTACTATTCCCCTCCATATCTATTTATTCCAGGCTATCTCCAAGCATTTTGGCTCCCCCACTGACTTCAGAAACACTCTCTACCAGGGACACCTGAGCTATCACATTCAGATTGGATGCAGGAAAGCTACCTGTTTCCCCATTCCCCTTCTACATTTCAGTCTTTCTTGTACACCCCTTAGTCACCTCCAGCTGAAGACTTCAGTTGCTCCTCCATATCACCTCCATTCCTTTGACAATTGGTGTCACACTTTGTGATAACACATCCCAAATCTAACTTGAAAGACCTCTAGAGTTAGTCATCTTTCCATGACTACTAGCCTACCAAACATTCAGTCTCAGTTGATAGTTCCAACAAGAATTTTATGTCTTGGACCAGCTGGGGTCTGAACCATTAAACCAAAAATGGCCCAAAGTCTAAAAACCAAACATCATTCTAGTGGTCCACAACATGTCAGAGTATGATTAACAGCTGCAAAACTACCAAACACCCACTTTTTAAAAGGTAAAATCAGATATCCATAGAAGACACCATGAAGATCATAATTCCTGATACCTAGATCTCATTGCAAAAACAAAAACATGAAAAATATGACAGACAATATGTCTCCTCAAGAAACAAGCACTCTCATCATGATAATCCCTAAGAAAAACAATTTATCTCAAGCACAGGACAAGAACTTCAAAGAAGAAACTATGAATATGTTTGAGGACCTTAAACAGGATATGAATAAAAATAAAGACTGTGAAAACACAAAAGAAAGAGAATTAAATAATGTAAATAATTCAATATGAAAGTAAAATTTAACAAAGAAATAGACTCATAAAGGAAAATCCAAATTGAAATAAAACTTGAAATGAAAACCTAAGGAAGGCAAACAAAAAACTCAGAGGAAGTTTTAACACAGATAAAAAGAAATGGCAGAGGGCATCCCACAAATAGAGCACCCACATTTTTAAAAGGAACATTGCTAAAGATGAAATCGCATATCAAACCCAGCACACTAATAGTGGGAGACTTCAACACCCCACTGTCACCACTGGACAGGTCTGCCAGACAGAAACTTAACAGAGAAATACGGGAACTAACAGGGGGTGTAACTCAAATGAACTTAACAGACATCTGTAAAACATTTTACCCAAACACAAAAGAATATACCTTTTTCTCAGCACCTCATGGAACTTTCTCCAAAACTGATCACATACTCAATCACAAAGCAAATCTCAACAGATACAAAGAAACTGGAATAATCCCCTGTATTTTATCATATCACCATGACTTAGAGTTAGAATTCAACAACAACACAAATTATAGAAAACCGACAAACTCATGGATACTGAACAATGCTCAGCTGGATCACCACTGAGTCAAGGAAGAAATAAATAAAGAAATTAAAGACATCCCAGAATTCAATGAAAATGAAGGTACAACATATCCAAACATATGGGACACTATGAAAGCAGTGCTAAGAGGAAAGTTCATAGCACTAAATGCCCACATAAAGAAGTTGAAGAAATCTCACACTACCAACTTAACAGCACACCTGAAACCTCTACAACAAAATGAAGCAAACTCACCCAGGAGGAGTAGAGTACAAGAAATAATTAAACTAAGGGCTGAAATCAATAAAATAGAAACAAAGAGAACAATACAGTGAATCAATGAAACAAAGAATTGATTGTTTGAGAAAATCAGTAAGATAGACAAATCTTTATCCAAACTAACCAAAAACAGAGAAAGAATATCCAAATTAACAAAATCAGAAATGAAAAGGGAGACATAACAGCAGACATGGAGGAAATCCAGAGAATCATCAGGTCATATTTAAAAAACCTGTACTCCACAAAAATGGAAAGTCAAAAATAAATGGACAATTTTCTGGATAGGTACCATTTATCAAAATTAAATCAAGACTAGATAAACAATTTAAATAGACCTATAACCTCTATGGAAATAGAAACAGTCATTACAAGACTCAAAAAAACAAAAGAAAAAAAAAAGGTCTAGGGCCCGATGGTCTCAGCACAGAATTATATGAGAATTTCAAAGAAGAATTAATGCCAATACTCCTCAAATTGTTCCACACAATAGAAACAGAAGGAACATTGACAAACTCTTTCTATGAGTCTATAATCACCATGATCAAGTAGACTTCATTCCAGAAATGAAGGAGTGATTCAACATATGAAAATCTGTCAATGTAATTGACCATATAAACAAACTGAAAAAAAGAAAAGAAACACAGGATCATCTCATTAGATGTTGACAAAGCCTTTGACAAAATCCAACACCCTTTTATGATAAAGGTTTTGGAGAAATCAGGAATACAAAGAACATACCTAAACATAATAAAGGCAATGTACAACTAGTCAACATCAAACAAAATAGTGAGAAACGCAAAGCAATTCCACTAAAATTAAAAACAATACAAAGCTGTTCAATCTCTCCATATCTATTCAATATAGTATTCAAAGTTCTAGTTAGAGCAGTAAGACAACAAAAAAGATACAGGGATTACAAAATGGAAAGAAAGAAGTCAAACATTTCCTATTTGCAGATGATATGATAGTATACATAAATTACTACCAGGGAACTCCTACAGCTGATAAAAAACCTTCAGTAATGTGGCAGGAAACAAGCTTAACTCAAAAAATCAGTAGCCCTCCTATATACAAATGATAAATGGGCTGAAAAAGAAATCAGGGAAATATCACAATAGCCACAAATAATGTAAAATATCTGTGGTAACTCTAACCAAACAAGTGAAAGACTTGTATGACAAGAACTTTAAGCCTTTGAAGAAAGAAATTGAAGAAGATAACAGAAAATGGAAAGATCTACCATATTCTTGGACAGGTAGGATCAATATAGTAAAAATGGCAATCTTAACAAAGGCAATCAACAAATTCAATGCAATCCCCATCAAAATCCCTACACAGTTTTTCACAGACCTCAAAAGAATAATACTCAACTTCATATGGAAAAAAAAGATAGCCCAAACAATCCTTTACAATTAAGCAACTTCTGGAGGCATCACCATCCCTGACTTCAAGCTCTTCTATAGAGCTATAATAATAAAAACAGCTTGGCATTGGCATAAAAGCAGACATGTGGATCAATGGAATCAAATTGAAGACCCCAACATTAATTCACACACCTATGGACATCTGATTTTTTTTTTAATTTTTATTTTGCAATACAATTCAGTTCTACATATCAGCCACAGATTCCCTTGTTCTCCCCCCTCCAGCCCCCCTCACTTTCCCCCCATTCCAATCTCCTCCAGGGCAAAGCCTTCCCCACAGACTGAGATCAACCTGGTGGACTCAGTCCAGGTAGGTCCAGTCCCCTCCTCCCAGGCCGAGCCAAGGGACCTTGCATAGGCCCCAGGTTTCAAACAGCCGACTCATGCAATGAGCACAAGACCCGGTGCCACTGCCTGGATGCCTCCCAAACAGATCAGGCCAATCAACTGTCTCACCCATTCAGAGGGCCTGATCCAGTTGGTGACCCCTCAGCCATTGGTTCTTAGTTCATGTGTTTCCGTTCGTTTGGCTACTTGTCTCTGTGCTTTATCCAACCTTGGTCTCAACAATTCTCACTCATATAAACCCTCCTCATTCTCGCTAATTGGACTCCCAGAGATCCACCCGGGGCCTAGTCATGGATCTCTGCATCCAGATCCCTCAGTAGTTGGATGAGGTTTCTAGAATGACAATTAGGGTGTTTGGCCATCCCATCACCAGAGTAGGTCAGCTCGGACTGTCTCTCGACCATTGCCAGCAGTCTGTTGTGGGGTATCTTTGTGGATTTCTGTGGGCCTCTCTAGCACTTTGCTTCTTCCTGTTCTTATGTGGTCTTCATTTACCATGGTCTCCTTTTCCTTGTTCTCCCTCTCTGTTGTTGATCCAGCTGGGATTTCCCGCTCACCCAAGCTCTCTTTCCCTCGACCCTCGCCCTTCACTACCCCCACTCATGTCCAGGCTGTTCATGTAGATCTCATTCCATTTCTCTGTCATTGGGCGATCCCTGTGTCTTTCTTGGGGTCCTGTTTTCCAGGTAGCCTCCCTGGTGATGTGAGTAGCAGTCCAGTCATCCTTGTTCCACATCTAGTATCCTGCTATGAGTGAGTACATAGTTTGCAGACAAATGGATGGATCTAGAAAAAATCATCCTGAGTGAGGTATCCCAGACTCAGAAGGACATCTGATTTTTAACAAAGAAGACAAAATTGTACATTGGAAAATAGAATGCATTTACAACAAATGGTTTTGGCATAACTGGACGTCAACATGTAGAAAAATGCAAAGAGATCCATATCTATCATCATGCACAAAACCCAAATCAAAGTGGATCAAAGACCTCAACATAAATTCAGTTACACTGAATTTGATAGAAGAGAAATTGGGAAGTAGCCTTGAATATATTGTCACAGGAGACCACTTTCTAAATATAATGCCAGTAGCACAGACACTGAGAACAACAATTAATAAATAAGACCTCCTGAAACTGAAAAGCCTCTGTAAGCCAAAAGACATGGTCAATAAAACAATACAGCAGCCTACAGAATGGGAAAAGATCTTTACCAACCCTATGTATGACAGAGGGCTGATCTCCAAAATATATAAAGAACTCAAGAAGCTAGACATCAAAGTACCAAATAATCCAATTTAAAAAATGGATACAGATCTAAACAGAGGATTCCTAACAGAAGAATCTCAAATAACAGAAAGACATTTAAGGAATCGCTCAACATCCAGGAAAATGCAAATCAAAACAACTCTGAGATACCATCTTACACCTGTCAAAATAGCTAAGATCAGAAACACTGATGACAGCTTATGTTGGAGAGGATGTGGAGTAAGGGGACCAGTCCTCCCCTGCTGGTGTGAGTGCAAAGTTGTACAACCACTTTGGAAATCAGTATGACCACTTCTCAGAAAATTGGGAATCAGTCTACCTCAAGATCTAGCAATACTATTCTTGGGCATATACCCAAAGGATGCACAATCAAACCACAAGGATATTTGCTCAGTTATGTTCATAGCAGCATTATTTGTTATAGCCAGACCCTGGAAACAACCTAGATAAACCTCAAGTGGGGAATGGATAAAGAAAATGTGGTACAATGGATTATTAGTCAGCACTTAAAAAATGACATCATGAAATTTGGAGCAAAATGGATGGAACTAGAAAAAAAAATCCTAAGTGAGGTAACCCAGACCCAGAAAAACAGATACAATATGTGTTCACTCATAAGTGGATTGATGTCATTCTGTATGCTGTGAATGTGTTGCTCTGATTAGTTGATAAATAAAACATCAATTGGCCAGTAGCCAGGCAGGAAGTATAGGTGAGATAAGCATACAAGGAGAACTCTGGGAAGAGGAAGGCTGAGTCAGGAGTTACCAGCCAGACACAGAGGAAGCAAGATGTAAAGGCAGAACTGGGAAAAGGTACCAAGCCACATGACTAAACATAGATAAGAATTATGCATTAATTTAAGTGTAAGAGCTATCCAGTAATAAGGCTGAGCTAATGACTGGGCTGTTATAGATAATATTAAACCTCTGTGTATTTACTTGAGGGATAGGAGTGGGAGAGATTTGTCCTGACCACAGGGCCTGAGCAAGACACAGGAAAACTTCCAGCTATAGTGGATATTAGATATAATAACTAGGCTACAATCCATAACCTCAGAGAAGGTAGGTAACAAGAAGGACCCTAAGAGGGACATATATATGGATTCCCCAAGAAGGGGAAATGGACAAAATCTCCTTAGTAAACTGGGAGTGCTCTGTGAGGCATGGGGGAGGGGAGGGAGAATGAGAACATGAGGAATGGAAAAGGGATGGTCCTGTTGGGGACAGGACAGAGTGGGAGAGTAAGGAAAGAGATATCTTGATAGACTGAGCCATTACAGGGTTAGGGAAAAATCTGGTGCTAGGAAAATTCCCAGGAATCTACAAGGATGACCCCAGCTAAGAATCCAAGCAATAGTGGAGAGGGTGCCTAAACTGCCCTTCCCCTGTAATCAGATGGGTGACTACTCTAATTGTCATTTATCCATTAACTGATGGAAGAAGATTCAAAAATCCACAGTAAAGCACTGAACCAAGCTCCAGAAGTCCAGGCAGGTCAAAGTGAGGGAAGAGAGATTATATGAGCAAGGGCATCAGGATCATGATGGGAAAACCCACAGACACAGCTGACTCGAGCTGGTGAGAGCTCATGGACTCTGGAACGACAGCTGGCCAACCTGCATAGGACCAAATTAGGCCTTCTGAAGGTGATTACAGTTGTATGGCTTGGGCAGATTGTGGGGTTCCTGTCAGGGGGACCAGAATTTATCCCTAGTGCATGAACTGGCTTTGTGGAGCCCATTCCCTGTGGAGGATTCCTTGTATGCTCAGCCTCCATGCAGAGGGAAGAGGCTTGGTCCTTCCTCAACTTGTCATGCCAGACTTTGTTGACTCCCTTCTTTCAGGAGTGGATGGGGGGTGGGGGGTGTGGAAGATGGAGGAGGAGCATGGGGAGGGGGTGGAGGGAGAGTTGCAATTGGTATGTAAAATGAAAAGAATGACATTTTTAAATAAGAAAGGGAAAAAGAAATTTCTGAGGTTTTTTTGTTTTTGTTTTTTGTTTGTTTTTTTTTCTGAGCAAATTATACTTCTGTAATGGGTTACAGTGTCTAAATGATGTGTTTTGTGGGACTTCTACTAAAAATTTATTCTTGAGAGTGACACAATCATAGCACACAATCAGATGTATTTTTGTAGTTTTTTTCTTAAATAAATCAATATATTTATAGATCTATTGAACCAGAAAATTAGTTGGAACAACCTCATTTAGTGTTTCTCCTATATATAAATGAAGTGATCACCAAAACTGTTCTTAACTCTACTGAATCTCTCCTGCTTGTACATTTTTTTATTTTGAACAATTTAAAATACAGTATATTAAATGAAAATAATGTATTATTAATAGGTCTATAATTTCCAGATTGTTTGTTCCTACAAATAAAAAGATAAAACTATTGTAGCTCATATAAAAACTTCACTAGTGTAATATTTTAGCTGTCACCCCAAGACTTTAGATAGGATACACATTTTCTTGTTTAGAATCTGCATTTTCCTTAAACAATAGATTTCAGTGCTCTAAAAGTTCTAATAGATTTCTTGGTCAAAAAAGTGAAGTTTTTACATGTAAACTGATGTTAGAATGGTATATCCACATATACACAAATTATATTTTGGAACAAGACAAAGTAAACAAATAGAAACATATGATCAATGTTATATTCAATATTAACTTATTCCTGATTTTGATGAGATGAAGATTACTTTTTGTTTTCTAAACAGCTTAATGTTGTGCTTTAGAGATGTTAATGATGTAGTTTTTAAACTGGTAAATACAAATTAAAAGGTAAAAATTTGATAACTTTGGAATTTGGGCAAATAAATAAAAGTTGTAATTTCTTTATCTTCTTGCTTTTATATTCTCAAAGTTTTGACAAAAAAATTGGTATTTGAATAAATCCATGTTCAGTGTCATATGCTTATTTTATATTTATACATTTTTGCCTAAAGCAAATGTACCCTAGAAATAGTGTTCCAGAACCTAGCAACTTCTGGGGAGTACAAATTTAATATTAATAACCTCATTGTAAAATATATAAAAGCAGTTTTCCCCAAAATAAACTATTAATTTTTTGCAGTTCTAATAGTAAACTTTTAGTGCTATCAAACAATAATTTGAACAGCTCTGTTCATATATGTGTTTAATATTCAAGGTGATGAACAAGATGGATTTTAAACCTCAGTATTCCATAATATCACATTCTGAAAATGAATTATAGACCTTTCTATTGAATGCTGATTCTCATGACTGTAGCTAAGTTGATTCTTTTACTTGTGAATATGCATTGTCAAACCCAAGTAACCTCTATGACAGTTAAATGTCATTTCTTCTCTGTTAGTGACTCTTAACAATAATGAGTTCTGATTTTCAGAACTTACAGTAGAAGATATAGACTAAGATATAGTCTAAGGCCAGAACTAACCTGACATAAGAGACAGGCTCAAACATTCCACAAAGTTCAGCAGAAACTGTAGCATGAGGAAGAGTTCAGAGATGACATGGAGTAAGGCACACAACCTCAGAGATTTCCACAACTCAAGAGAGATGCTGGGACCAGGGGGAGGAGACTAGAACTTAACATGTATAAGTCTGACTGGCAAGTGTATTGCTGGAGACAAGAGAGACTATGGAAGCAAAAATAAATATAGAAGTAACCCAGGATAGGGTATGCCATACACAGAGAACTATATTAGACAGCCTAGGAGACAAACACCAGCCAGGAATATGTTTACCTTTAGGTAGAGACTGTTATTGAAGACTTTGGCTGACTCTGAGATAAGGGATAAACCCCTCATTTCTAAATACAGGTCCCACAGAGCAAAAGAACATCTCAACCTTACTACAATTTCTTTCATTCTTGAGCATTGTAAATACCTCAAGTAAAGTAAAAAAAAAAGTGATGTGACCTTTAAAAATAAAGAAAAACCTTTCTAAAATTCATATGTACAAGTCTCAGAACAGAACAGAATAAAACAAAAACAAAACTGAAGTCCAAGACACATATCTCTTCTATAAATTACTAATCCCAGAGTTATGCCTCACAATGAGAATTAGCTAAAAAATCTTATAGACAAAATAAAAATAATAATAATAACTATATTTTACCAGGTCTACAAAGACATGAATATGCTAATAAAGAACAATAACAATAACAAAAGACCTGAATGGCATAAGGAAGACAATTCAAGATATGAAAATAATATTTGGTTAAGTGACTAAGTTTCTGAACAAAAACAAACCTAAAATTATGTTGGAAATGAAACCTCAAATAAATCAAATAAAAACCTAGTTGGAAAGCCTTACCAATAAAATAGAGCATATAGAAAATAGAACGTCATGGGTGAAAACCCCATGCTACACTTATATTAAAAAGGACTCCATGTAACATTTTGGAGGCCCCAGCGAGATGCCCAGAAACTGAGCCCAGGCCCCAAAGGTCTTCTGGACCCTTAGACACAGGGAAGAATTCACCAGCTAGACAATACAGCAGGGAGATGAGCACCTTGAAACATTCCAATGCCCCAGGAAAATCCTCTCCAATTAATCAATGCCAAGTGCTCCAGAGGTACCCTGATGCCACCACCCAAAGGGAGGGGAAAAAAAGGTAAACTGAAAGTCATCTTGTCTGAGTACCTCCAGAGGTAAATTTTGTCTGTAAAATGTACCATCTGTTTAAGACACAAAGAGGAGATCAGACGCTACAGTAAATCTTGTGCCCTGATTCCATGTAAGGTATCACCAGACTCCCCTGGTCTGTTCAGGTATATGAATATGTGATGGTCACCCATTTGTCTTTACTAGTATGACTTTGCCTCCCTCTGTGTCTCTTTGTGTGTTTCTGTCAGTTCTGATGGTTGCGGAAACAGAAATAAAATGGACAAGGGATTGAACCATCAGGAGATCACAGCCATAGCTGCCTGCAAAGTACACAGGCCAAGTCAGGGTGACCATACCTGCTTCTGTGACCTCTTCTGGTAGTGCCTGTGGCTTCATGCTGCTGTTGGTTGTTGCTATTGCTATGGGGAGATGAGAAACACCCCCTAGCTATGGCAGTAGACACCAGTTTCCTTATAATACTCAATGGCTTCTCTGGTATGAGAACCCACACATCCTGACTTAAAACTTGTCCCCTTTGGTTGGGAATCCAAATCTTATTGGCCCCACGAGAATACCCAGAGAAACTGCAAATCCTCTATCTGTTCCCTCTGTCTGACACAGGAGACTGAGTTGAGTCTGCCCCCTCCTTTTCTCAGCAATGTTCACTTCCAAATTGTTAAGTCACTTCCACTTATTTTCCCAGGGCCCTGAGTGCACACAGGAAGGAGAAATAATTTTCTGAGCAACAAGTGTACTTTTCCTTCTCTGGGTTGCTCAAAAGGTCCAGGGAAAAAGGGGGGGTGTAATTCCTGCAGCTACACTGGAAAAAAGTGAAAGTTCCACTCCTTCCCTATTCAAGGTTAATGTCCTCTTCTACCAGCGACTTAGATAATTGGAAGACTCAAAACCCTCCTTTTGCAGAGAAGCTTCAGGCTCTTGTCGAGTGTTAGACATTTTTTTTTATACACATCAGTCTGTAAAACAAATTGCTAAATGGTCTTATTAAAAACCCAGAGCCAGGTATTAGGGTGAAAAACTGAGAGATCAGAGGAATAGGACAAGCCACAGCCAACCTCACTTCACCAACTCCTCAGCTTCCAAAGACACCAGCTTCCTGTATACTCATGCTTATATGCTTTTCTGTCCCTGACATCTCACTTCCTCTCTCTGCCCAGCCACATCCCTTCCTTTTCCTGCCCATCTCTGTCATTTCCTGTCTGTCTATACAGACCTACAGACCTTTTTGGTTAACTAGTGTTGGAATTTAAGGCATGCACCACCACACCTGGCTCTGTTCCCAGTGTTGCCTTGAACACACAGAGATCTGGATGGATTTCTGCTTCTCAAATGCTAGAATAAAAGGTGTGTGCTATCATTGCCTGACATTGATGTTTAATATTGTGGCTGGATTTTTCCACTGATTCTCAGATAAGCTTTATTAGGGTACACAATATATGTGGGGACACAACACATCACCATATCAGCCAACTTGGGATCATTGCCTGTAGCTCCTAGACACCCTATTTATGTCCAAGAGTGATATTGAATTCTGCTGACAATTAGAAACTTTACTTTGGGGCAGGCAGTTGGAAACTGACTTATGCAGAGGTCCAGATAGAATGGACCTTCAAAGCTATGTGACCCACTTAGGATCCTAATATTGATGAAGATATGAGAGTATTGGATGCTTTTTTTTTTCCTTCTCAGAGATTATTTTGAGGATTAAAAGTGGCATCCAGGAAATTTACCAGCTAACTTAAGGTAGACCTGCTTATTCAAGGACCTAATTAATCACCCACTGGCTTTCTGGAAAGGCTCTGGAACATATCAGGTATTCACCTCCATAGTCCCAGAAGCCTCTCAAAGCAGAGAAGCCATAACACTGCTTTTGCCATGTAGTCAGCCCCGGGTAGAACTAGAAATCTTGAAAAATTAGAGGTATTTGGTGGAATGAATAGGTCTCAACTTTTGGAAATTGTTCAGGAAGTTCACAATAGCTGAGATTCAGAGATTCAGCTGATGAAAGACAGGGAAAATCTCTCATGCCATAACTGACTGCCTTGGGAAAACAGACAAGAGAGGAAATAATGGAAGTAGGCCACAAGAAGCAAATTGGGGAACCACCAGCATCGTTTTGTGAGGCCTTAATGCAGATCTATTAATATTTTGACAAAAACATGTGCAAAGCAACCTGCTCTAGTGTGTAGATGGCCTCCTCATAAGGCATCTTAGAGGCCCTACAAGCTCTGGGGGGTATTGTCTCAGCTGTGCATCCCATAGATCATATACCTTGGCTACAACCTAGAAGAAGGAAAACAAACATTTTCTCACAATGATATTTCAGTCATTCTATAAATTCCACTCCCACCACATCAAAAAATAGCAAGTATAAGAGTTCTTGGGGGTAGATGGATACTGATGGATATGATTTTTTAAGATAGCCAAGCCTCACTGTGGTTTTGAAGCCTTTGGAATAGACTGAGACTGAGCAGAGAGATTTCAAAGCCTTGAAAAAGACTGTGATGTCTGCCTCAGCCCTGGACCTCCCACTTGCATGTGGATGAGGCCAAAGGTATTGCCTAGGCAGCCTCACACTTGGATCCTGGAAAGGACTGATGGAATATCTGTACAAGAGACTTGACCTGGTTGCTGGTTGGGTAGCCAGAATGTACAAGAGCCATAGCTGCCACTATTGGACTGGTAAAAGGAGCTGATAAATTAACTTTAGTTCATCAACTAGTTCTGATATCCTCACACTCTGTTGAAGTCCTCTTTAGTGGGGGCACCTGAGACATGGCTATCTAATGCCCTGGTGATGCAATACGAGGCTCTGCTTCTGAGTCAACAGTGCATCATCCATTTCTATAAGACATTAGTCCTCAACGCTGCCAGTCTCCTGCCACACAAAAATCCTATGAGTCCCCTGCATGACTGTTTTGGAGTTAATGACCTGATGCAGTTTATCGGGATTGATCTGACGGACTTCCTATCAGGGATACAAGACAACAGATTGTTCAGATATGTGGGCAGTTTTCTCCAAGATAGGATAGATATGCAGGGGTTTCAGAGGTGCCCTAATATAAGACTATCTGAAAACAATTTTTAATCAGGAGAACCTTAGCTCAATGAGCTGTGCTTTTGGCTTTGACCTAAGCACTGTGCTGGGGGAAAGACAAGGCTATTACCATATACATTGATAGGTTATATGCTTTCACCATGGCCTATGGCCCTGGGGTACTATTCAGGGAAAGAGAATTGTTAACCCAGCAGGAACAGAAATTTAAAAAGAGAGAGAGAAAAGAGAAGAAATCTTATGCCTATTAGAAGCTATCTAGTTACTCAAGATAATGGCCACCATCCATTGCAAAAAACAAAGAGGAGGGGGAGATTCATCAGAAGCCAGAATCAACACAGTGGCTAACTTGGCTGCTTATGAAGTGCCCAAGAACAAATGGGACCTCTCCAAGTCTTTGTAGCTGAGCTTACATTACAGCTCAGAATGCACCCAGGAGTGAAACTGACTGGGTGAAACAAGAACTGGACAAACAGCATAAACAATGAAGATGGACATTGTGAGTCCGGAAAGACGACAGGTTATGAATCTTCAACAAGCCAGCCATCTAGAAGCCACAGAAACTGCTGAACTTAGATCCAGGTATTATGTTCCAAATGTAGAAAGCCTGATTAAAGAAACTACTTTTAGATCTGTACCTGTGCTCATGTAAGCCCCAAAGGGGGAAGGAAGACTCCACAAAAGGTCTGGATTTGGGGATATGGGCCTGGGAAACATTGGAAGCTGGACTTTATTGCGGTCTGGAGTATTGATTTGGGCTATAAATATTTGCTCATGTTTGTAGACACCTTCTCATGATAGGTGGAAGCTACCCCACAAGAAGAGAGACTGCTACAATATTTACTGAGAAACATCTTTAGGGAATAATTCCTAGGTTTTGACTGCCCTAGCTTTGGGGGTCTGATATTGCCTGACGGTCTTCATGTCAAAAGTGTCTCAAAATCTGATAAAAGTTATTAAATATTAATTAGAGATTATATTGTGTGTATAGGCCACAGAGCTTGGGCTAATTAGAAAAGGTGAATGGGACTCTAACAGAGACTATCATCAATTGGTCCTAGAAATTTGCAAAAAAAAAAAAAATGAGTCAACCTCCTCCCCTATACCCTGGTCAGAGTCCAAAATAATACTTCTTAACAAGCAGGGTTTACTCCTTTTGAAACTATGTTTCACAGACTACCTCCCACCCCCCCCCACCTCCAAAACATTAAATCACTCCTCCCTTCTCAAGCACTTTCAGACTTTGCTGAAAGCTCCCCAGGCCATTGACCAGACTGTGAAGGGAATCCTGCTATTTGCCTCCACTGAGCCCATCCAGTTCTGCCCAGGACACATGGCTTGTGTAAAGATGACCTCTGCCTGGACCCAGAGCCTGTTTGGATGGGACGCTATTCAGTCGTCTTCACCAAGCTTCTGTCAAAGTAGTCGATGTCATCATCCCTTGGGGGGAAAAAAGCCACTGAGGATGATGTCAGATGGACTATCACTTGGACTTTGGAACCCTTAAAGATAGACTGACGAGTTTATTAACCCAGGGTACACAATTCCCATCAGCCCCCAAAGTAGACATGGAAATTCAGAGTAAAAACTGGGATAGCAAGTTCTGTCTTTTTGGTGAACTATATATTCTCTGATGTCCTTTTCAGGGATGGAATAATATGGATTTAGGGAAGGGAGCAGGTCAATAAATCAGGTTGTGGAGAAGACTGACTAGAAAAATGACTTCAGTAATTCAGTAATTACAGTTTTATGCAGGTCATGACAATGGTGAGTTGTCTTGCCAAAAATTAGGTACCTCCATAATGTACTCAAATCTCCTGGGTTGCTTGTACTAACTATTTGTCAAAATATGGATCCTCTGAATCACTGCAAAGTCACACTACCTGTATTATCAATGAGGTATATCACTAGAATGGAGAAATGTTGAGAACTCATATTGATTGACTTTGATTCTGTGTTAACAAATGTCAAAAATGACACAATTCTGGTATCGATCCTAATAGGGGAAGAAATAGGCAGTTCATCTGACACAGACACCTCAGGCTTGATTGCTGGGGAACCAAAACTTTAGAGAACTCACTTCCTATGCTAAGATAGACTTAGGCCTAGGTAATTTGGATAACTCTATTTCCAGGATGGAGAGTCAACTTCACTCTGTCACAGAGGCTGTTCTACAGAAAGAAAATAGGCTAGACTTTCTTTTTATGAAATAAGGTGTACTTTGTATGACATTAGAAGAAATTTGCTAGTTCTTTCCAAACTGATCAGTGGGAACTAGGGAAAACATTCCCATCATTATATAAAACTTCAGAAAAAGGAAAAACAAGACCTAGATCAAATAATTGGTATCAGCCTCGGTTTATTTGTCTGCTCATGGCTGACCACCTTACTGTCAGCATTAGCTGGACTATTGGTTCTTACTCAGACCAAGTTAATGATGTAACCCTGCATCCTCAACTACATTGCCAACTACATCAAACAGAAAATAAACTTAGTTAAGCTATTCGTCCTTAGGACCAACTGTGCCTCCTAGAACAGGATGAGTCAATTTTGACTCATATCCATAGAACCAGTGAGGAATATGACTGGGTGAGACAGTGTAGAGGTTCCTACATCTTGTAATCATGTTGAAACAATTTTCATGTTTAACTGGAATTTGATCTCCTTGATAGAGAATACCACAGAAAATTACCCAACCCTATTCTCAGAACTGAAGATCAAGATTGCCTAGTTGACTTATTTTGTTTCTATTAAACTGCCTCCTTGGGCAGAATTCCCTCCAGCTAACTAACTGCTTATCTTCACTTCTGTCAAATTGTTTGCTTAAGCAAAGAATCACCCTTCCACCTTTAGCTGTAGATTGAGAAGCCAAGACATAGTTTCTACCTTTCAAAACTCTGTGCCCTTGACACTCAGTGCTACACATAGGTTCAAATGCCTGAGTGTAGTTCCTGCAGGAAATACTTTCAATTAGCTATAAACTGTGTCTGACTGAACATCTCTAGTGGGTTTCCCATAAAAGTTCCTTCTAGCACACCTTCAGTCCACCATCATGACTTTAATTCTCTGAAACTGTAAGCCTAATTAAATATTTCTGCAGTTACCACATTCTTTAGCTGCAGAACACAGGGAAATCGATTTTTTTAGTTAGCCAGGAATTACTCTTCTTGATGGAGGAGAAGGAACTACTCTTTCAGTTGGCTAGCTTTCATAGTGTCTAAAAGTACCATGTAGGCTAAAGGAGAGAAAGACATTAATGCTTTTATCCAGTTCAGAATGGACCATGAATGCTACAATTCTGATTGTCCAGATAAAATGTGTCTACTGGTACAATAGTGGTACAAATGTTATGGGAATAGCAACATCTTTCTGAATTGACCTGAAGTTTGCTCAACAGGAAGCAATCCTTGTTTAGTAACCTTATCAAACTTCTGTGGTTTACGAGGTCATATTCAAGGGACAACCTACTATTATTATTTTGCTAAATGTTTATATTGCCAAAGAGCCCTCTAAATATTTATGTTCACACCGATACATAAGTCTAGACCTCCATCAGCAATTATCAGAGAAGTTTCTTTTTGTAGTGGGTAGTAGTTAACAGAGACTCAAAACTCAGAAAATCGCTGGGAATAGGTGACTGTGAGTAGTCATCCCTAAATAAAACATCAGTTTCAAGCTTCCCTCCTCTGGTGCTCAAAGAAAGTCTCTGAAAGGAGTTAGAAAAGAATTTAGGAACTGGAAGATAGTGAGTAATGCTGTGAAAAACTCTCTTTTTTTTATTTTTTTTATTTTTATTTTGCAATACAATTCAGTTCTACATATCAGCCACGGATTCCCCTGTTCTCTTGCCTCCCGCCCCCCTCACCTTCCCCCCAGCCCACCCCCCATTCCCACCTCCTCCAGGGCAAAGCCTTCCCCACAGACTGAGATCAACCTGGTAGACTCAGTCCAGGTAGGTCCAGTCCCCTCCTCCCAGGCCAAGCCAAGCGACCCTGCATAGGCCCCAGGTTTCAAACAGCCTACTCATGCAATGAGCACAGGACCCGGTCCCACTGCCTGGATGCCTCCCAAACAGATCAAGCCAATCAACTGTCTCACCCATTCAGAGGGCCTGATCCAGTTGGTGACCCCTCAGCCATTGGTTCATAGTTCATGTGTTTCCATTCGTTTGGCTATTTGTCCCTGTGCTTTATCCAACCTTGGTCTCAACAATTCTTGCTCATATAAACCCTCCTCATTCTCACTAATTGGACTCCCAGAGATCCACCTGGGGCCTAGCCATGGAACAGGACAGTTGATATGTTGTACTCATAAACCTATAGCAGCTTTAGTTACCAGCACAAGGCCTGAAAATGGTTAAACAAGTCAAAACTCCAGCAAGATGAAGGATGTCTCAGGAGGCCCCATCTCTACATGAGATTGTATTAACCTGTAATGGAAGCAAGGGAGTTATAGTCAATTTTCTTTGGGTTTGTTGCCAATGGTAGGTTGCTCATGCTCCATTATAGGATGTCTTTTTGTATGCTATTAATGTGTATGCTATTAAAGCTCTCATTGGTTGATAAATAAAGCTGTTTTGGCCTATGTCAAGAAAGCTTACAGCCCGGTGGGAAATCCAAGCATAAACACAGAGAAAAGGTCAGGGTCAGGGAAATGCCAGCAAACCACACAAGGAGCAACAAGATACCCACAGATTGGTAACACCATGGCCACATGGCAACACATAGATTGATAGAAATAAGTTGTTAAGTTATAAGAGCTAGCTAGCAAGAAGCCTGGCCCATAGGCCATACAGTTTGTAAGTAATATAAGCCTCTATGTATTTACTTGGGATCAAGCAGCTGCTGGACATAGGTAGGAAAGATTAGTCCCAACCTTGGACCAGGCAGGACTGGAGAAACTTCTGGCTACAAACAGCTATGTGCATATTTGAGAAGCTCTAATTTGAAATAGTAGGATGATATAGCAAAATAAAGAAGCCATGAAACTGAGATGATCAGAGTTTGGAAAGATCCAAAAGAAGGAATTACAGGAAGGAAATTGGGGGTTGATATGATCAAAATATATACATATATAAAATTCAGAAAGACTAAATTAAAAATATTTCAATCTTTGGAAGAACATTTTATGTGAAATCTTTACAATCTAAAATCAGTATTTTTTCCACTTTAGATTATATTTAAATAATATTAATCAATGAAAAAGTAAAATATACTTAACCATATATCAGCAAATGATTCTGTGTTTTCTAATACCAAAGAGATAAAAATATTGCACCAAGATCATAGGGCATTACAATTTTAAATTTACACAACACCAAATTTCAACAGCTGCTCTTTCAATAGCCATATTCTTATTATTGAGCAAGATTATTATGGAAAATATTCATTATTCCACATTTTTATGGACATGCTCTAAAGCAGAAGCAAAGTTATGTGTTAACTATACACACTCTTTCCACTTAGAAATTTCAGATAGAAACACATAATAAAATCAACACAGATGTTAACTTACATTATGATTTTCAATATGAATTGATGAGAAGGTAAAATACAGTTACTCTAAAACACAAAACAGAGGATATTATTTGTTGAGAGGTGAAGGATATCTTTGAAAAAGACAGACAAAAATGTCTTACTAAAAATATCTCTTCAAAGAGGAAAATTAAATGTGGGAAAGGCTGGCTGAGGATGCACAACTACCAGATAAGAAAAAGTTAGCTTGTGAGGCAAGTGCACTGGTCACTTATACAGAAGGACACTGAGTGTGATATTCATTGGTCAGCGGCAAGGTCAGAAGTGCTGTCCAGAAAGCAGATGGATGGTAAATCATTCATATCTGGATACCTATGGTAGGTACTGCTGTGGATGATTGATTGATAAATAAAGCTGATTTGCCAGTAGCCAGGCAGGAAGTATAGGTGGGACAAAGAGGAGAATTCTGGGAAGTGGAAGGCTGAAGCAGGGAGACACTGCCAGCTGCCACCATGAGAAGCAGATGTTAAGATGCTGGTAAGCCATGAGCCACGTGGCAACTTATAGAATAGAAATAGGTTAATTTAAGATAGAAGAACTAGATAACAAGAAGCCTGCCACAGTCATACAGTTTGTAAACAGTATAAGTCTCTGTGTGTTTACTTGGTTGGGTCTGAGCTGCTACAGGACTGGCGGGTGAGAGAGATTTGTCCTGACCATGGGCCAGGCAGGACTGGAGAAAACTCCAGCTACAAATACTTATAAGAATCAGAATTCCTAGAAAAAACTATATCTGCAAAGGCTGAAGACAGGTTAAAACTGCAATGCTGTGAATAGCTTTAACTGCTGCAGGTCCAGAGCCTAATTATGCTTTATCCTGGGCTATCTAGAGCCCTGTAAATATAGCCATTCTTTTCTCACTCTGTCCAACCAAACATCCTCTGACTAAGAGATAAAAGACTTTGGAATTTGTTAACTTCACTGACCCCTGGTTTCCACCAAACTAAAGGCTAAGAGTCATCGGATAACATCCAATGTCTATAACTGAGATTTCTCCACTTTGCTGTTCCTATCGACTTAATGTTTCCACCAATGAATTTTAAAGGTACTTTGACTCATTACTTTCTTTTTCAGTTACTATAAAAATTGCATCAAACTGCTTCCATATTGGAACATGGAATTTGGTGTAACATAAATTTTTGTTCCAAAAACACAATCACTCATGTTTGGCTCCAGAATAAACCATCTCTTTTCCTCTTTGAAGTAAGAATTGTATTGTTTTCCTTTTTATGAATACTTAGATCAGTGAGCATTTTATGATGTAGATCATGATCAATAACTCTTTGAATTAATAGTTATGATTCAGTAGAATTCTTAGAGATGAAAATAATAGAGCAAGGAACATTGAAAAAATGGTCATCCTTTACCTTTACCATTTTCATTGATTTCAATGTTATGAATGAGTGGATTATATGATGAAAACCAAAGATTTAGAGTGAGACAACAGAGAAGACCATTGGATTGGAAGAAGGTATTAATTGAGAAGAACAGCAAACATTGGAGATAGAAAAATATGGACAGAAACAGGAAAATTTCTAAGGAAAATAGTTGATGTTTGAGAAATAATGAAAATAGTAAGAATGCTGATGGTGATAAATATGATCCTTGTGTGTTTACTTGCACATGCTAATGCATGGAGAGCTGTTCTCCTGAGATAGAAAAAAAATTGAATAACATAGAAGGGAGCTTAATTAAATTCTGTATGTATTACATTTAAATTTTCTTTGCTCCATTTACCTAGAGGTCAGATGAAAAGGTGAATGAATGAGACAAGACAATGAAGGTTTAGGCTTAGAGATAGAAAAGCAGATTCATTGTCTATGGATGGTCACTGAAAACACGGAGTCAGAAGATTGTACTCTAAGTATCTTGAAGTCAAAAGAGCAAGTGAGTAAAACATGGAATAGAGTTTTCCTACTAGGATCAATATATATATATATATATGATACAAATATAAATCTGAGAATATATTAGTTTTTGCCTTTTTACATAATGTATGAAATTTTGGAAATATATCTGGTGCACATGGAATTATGTATTTTAACTAAGTTTGGACACAGGTGTATGTAAATTAGTGAATAAGAATATAGATCATCAACTTATTGTGCAAATGTTTTCTAAGGGATATGATCAAGAAAATAGAGGACTGGGCTTTGTTTACAGTGGTATAAGGTAGTAAGTACTCAATGTAGTAGTATGGGGTGAGATGGCAGAATTCTGGTAGTAAGTTAATTTATGTCTTCTTGCTCATGACATCTCTCTGTTTCAAGTCCATGAAAATCTGAGCCTTTCAGCATTTGAAAAGTTATGAGTGGCTTTCTTCTAAGTGTTAAAAACAAGTTTAACCAACTGAGGATTCACACTCATATAAAACATTGTTTCTATCTGGTGACAGACCTAATAAAGAGAAAAGGAAAAAAAATAATGAGTAAAGAAATAATAGAGAAAAGGCTCATCTTTGCTTTATGGTTGAGATAAATTTTACACTATAGAGTTGATGGAAAATATTACAAATATTAAGTTCATATCAAAGTTTTTATATCTTAGAGACACAAACAAGAAAAATCATTATGTGGTTCTTTGTATAGTCATTCAACATTATGAATACTATGCAGCTTTTCTAAACCTACATTACAGATTAGTTAGAACAAAGTTCTAAATTACAAAAAAGTGTGTCTTGAGTATTTTACTTTGGAAGTCCTTTATCTCCTGGGCAATGAGCCCTACTCTTATCAGATATTAAAATATCATGTATTGAGAATGACTAATTGCTACATTTACTGTGTCATTTTCAGTCATGAACACTGAACCAATCTCCTGTAAAAGCATAAAAAGACAAGATACTCTCAGAAGTGACTAGAATGAATGTCACATTTATCTGCATTACATAAGAATTTGGTAAGAAATTTTAAAAGGAATTGGAGTTTATATTCAACAGATTCAACATGCCAAACTTCTTGATACTCTAACTCCAACAGTAAAGAGGATGTGGAATGGTACTTGCATTTTATATTTTCAGAATGCTTATCACTTACAACTTATTTTCAAAAGTAAGCCTGGTAGATTATTCCTAGCTGGGTTTTTGGTTATTTGTTTTATATTTTAAACTTAATTATAATCTATATCTCAGTTGTTCTTTAGTATTTGCCAATTCCAACTTTAATGAAGACTTTATAAAACACACTACTTCGCTCACTAAAATATTGCTATACTGAAATGTCAGCTAGTTCTTATTTATTTGAAAATTACATTTGTGTATGTGTACATATGTACTTAGTACACTATTTTCTGAGCTCTTTGGGTATCAAATATTTTTCTAAAGGAAGAAGACATGAATTTGAATTGCTGCAAGTGTCTGGGAGGAGTTGTAGTAGAGAATATGAAATATGTGTGTGTGTGTGTGTGTGCATTCTAAATATTTGCATTTATGTGTGAAATTACTAAAGAATAAACAAAAATGAAAAGAAAATTTTACAATAAAGTTATTCCTTTAAAATATAAGAGATGACTGGTAAGTATTTATCAGAAATTCTCCATTCCTTGAAGTTTTGAGTTTATTAAAAAAAATCTAGGAAAATTTCATAGGCTAAGCATTCTATGTACTGAATAGATGAGCTCTCACAGTTTATGGTATTTATCGTATCTCATTATTATGAATTTAGCTAACTATTTTACTTCATTTTGGCTAAGAGAAAAACTTAGATTTAGGCCTCACATGTGGAAAACTTCTGACATACTTGAACACTGTAAATTTTTTTTTTTAGTAAACAATGATCTTGCATTGTGTGAATCATATTAATATATCATTAGAATATGTTCAAGGCTCTTAAATTCAAGTTCAGAATTATATTATTGAAAACATTTTTAAAGATAATGATATCATATAATATTCTGTTTATCATTTTATTTTGTATATTTCTCAAACAATATATTTTTTGAAAAACTGATTAAATTAGAACTTAAAACTTCTGTTTCTAATTTGTTTTTAAGAGATTATTCAACATTTTTAGCGTATTCATTATCATTTTTGAGAATGTCTACTGTATTTCTTCTGTAATGTATTCTGATATCATATGAATCTAAATGCAAATCCTTGCATATCCTCATCATATGCTCAGACAAAAATGTTATATTTAGAATAATAATGACTCAGTACCCTAAAAATTGTAAAACTCAAGAGTTGCTTGTATTCCAAGGATTTTCTCTATCTTCAGTATAACAGAACTCCATGCAAAGTGTCATGCTTGAAATAAAGTGGAAATAAGTGTTGCCTGCGTATTCTGAATGCACAGTTCTAATACTGAGCCAAAAGAAATCACAACAAATGTCCTCTGCGGAGTTGCATGCTAACACTTGCATGGAGAGAGGCAAAGGTGAGCAGAAAGTAGTGTGAGAACAAGGATTATAGTTCGCGTAGGGTCACACCAGTTGGGAGGAGAGGCGGAGTTACGTCAGTGTTGTTCTGTTTTTCCACTTTGTTATTCCTCAGACACAGAGTAACGCGACAGGGATTTGAGACAATCACGCTAAATCAGTCATGGGTTGAATACATGAATTGCATTTTGATGGTGTTCAAAGCTGACTTCACCCAGAACAGATAAGGGAAAGACATATTTTAATAACAGAGGGTGATGGAAGGACACTATTCTATGAAATATGAGTACTATTCAACTTGAAGGGTCCCCCAAATGTATGCATGTTCACTGAACAGTTGTAACTGAAAAGTTGTTAAAAGAGCATATGTATGAGCCAACAGAAACGAATGAGCGAAGTTTTAATGAGATGGCAACTTGGGTAATAAAAACCAGGCTAGCATCTAGCTCAAATTTTCACCCTGTAGCTTTCTACCCTTAGTGAAGTGGGAGAGAACAGGAGATGGGTATGATGACAGGAAACCAGGAACTCTTCTGACACCTGCCCGGTGGGAACTTACTGTACCTGTGTCCACATCCTTCACCTGTTGCCTGGATGGAGCTGGCAGGCTCCGCTTGGAGCTCTTTCAGGGCTGATCCTTTGTCCTGTGGTCCAGGAAAGTCCATGCCTGTCACCACCTCCTCCTCTAGGGACTCCACGTAGAAAAGAGTCCTGGCGGGCTGCTGGGTGCCCTGCCCGGGAGCTCCTTGCTGTAGCCTCGTGGCAACTGGTAGCAAGGTGCCATTCAGCGGATTGAAGGGAGAGGGTGAAGAGGACGATGAGGACGATGAGGAGGAGGAGGAAGAAGGTTTCTTCCAGAAAGCGCTCAGACTGCCCTTTTCCTGGCTTTTGAGCAGCCGACTCTGGCTAGGTCCCCAGTGCTCAAAGCTGCCTCCACTGTCCGGTTGCAGGCAGCTGCCCCCGGCTGGGCTACCACCCGAGGCCGGCGAGGGATGGCTGAAGAGTTTCCAGCGGAGTCGCAGGATGTGCTTCACATCGAAGTCTTTTCGCCCGGAGCCGGACATGCTTTATGCACGGAGAGCCAAGGGACTGCAGCTCACACACCAGTAGCCTGGCGAGCTTTCTGGGGAGGCCAGTGGCGTTTGGAGAAGGAGCAGGAGGCAGGATGCTCTCCGCGTACACGGAGTGCCAAAGGTGGCCAAGGGGGCTGCGCGCCTTGCCGGAGAACACACCAGCACCGTGAGCGCGCTGCAGAGCCTCGCGGCTCAGTCCGGGTCGTTTTCCCAGGACCTGGGCTTTGGGAAACCTCCGGTCTAGCACAGAGGAAGTCCTGGGACACCAGGGGTTTATAATCCAGGAAGAGCTTGCAGGGACCCCCCGCGGTGACCACCCGGAGGGAAGAGAGGCTGAAAATGCTAAAGGGAGGGAGGGAAGTCTGAGCTCTTCCTAGCTCCAGAGGTGGTGGCAGCTGGATCCACCTCCCTGATGAGGAGAACCACTATTCAGATCTCCTGTCTTCGCTGCTCAGAGTTCGGGGCTTGATGAGTGCAGAGAGAAAAAGCGCCTCAAGTCGAGAAGTAGTGCATCTCCCCCCGCCCCCCCAAAAAAAGCCGGCTCTCTGCACCTGCTCCCCTGTCCCTGTCCTCTGGGAAAATACCCTGATAGCTTGCCAGGTGTCCAAAGGAAAGTCAAAGGCTTTCTGAGATGAAAAGAAGGGCGCTTTTATATAGTCAGTTTGTAAAAGAGAAAAATAAATATCCCAGGAAAAACATAGAGCAGCCAAAGAAAAGCCCGCCCGGGAATCTGTCAAGGTCCTCACTGTATGATTTTTCTCTCTGCCTCAGCGCCTCCTCCTCCTCCTCCCCTGTAAGTGACGCAGATGTGCACTGGGGCCTATACTGAGAGATGGAGGGAGGGAGGGAAGGCTTCAATCTTCTTTATGCAAGTGAGTCTGCCGCTCTTATTGTCCCCGTGCGGAAGTCCTGTCACCTTTTTTCACCCTCCTTCCTCTCTACATTACTGTATGGCAATAAAAGTAAAGCAAACAGGCAAAATGCTTTAGCATCAGTAAACACCAAACATGAATCATGGCAGTGGCAACTTAATAGGCCGCCGCGGTGTGCAGGTTGCAGGTTAATGGCTTGAATTATTTAATAAGCCACATCCTTTAACCTTTAGCTTCCTTTCCTCTGTAGTGAGACACAGAAAAAAAAGTAGCCATGCTTTCATCAAAGTGTGATGATGCCATCTTCCTGGCACTTACGTTGTGATTCTGATACTAATTTACACAGACATTGCTTCACCCCCAGGGACCAGAGACTCACGGTTAAATTTGAAGATAGGCTGACTATCAGTATCTGGTGGGAGCTTCAGAAGAAAAGCAGCTTGTGGTGCACAACAAAAAATGGAATGAAATGATGACAGAATATTTGAAAGAATAGCTCCTCTTATACTTACACAATCATGGTATTAAGTGCACAGGAGAGCGTGGACAATAAAGAGCACAACCACCGGCTACTGTCCTGCAAATAGATGCCTGGAAAGGGAGGGGGTGATTTTGCTTCAGAATGGTGAGGACTGTGATTCCTTTCCATTAAAATACTTTAAAATGTCTTATCTTTCCCTTAATGAACCTTTAAAATAGGTCCCAGTATCTTTAATCAAGGCTAGGGGACCAGGAAAGCTGTCTGTTCCCTACTCATTCAACCAGGAATACAGTAGTGTCCCTTCTTGTAATTCATGGGTTTGGCAACTTCCAACAAAGCATAGGAATCAAACACCACAGTGCAGGTAGATGACTCTTCTGTTACCCCATTGTTGAAGAGCAAACTTACATAGATACAAAATTAAAACCAGAAACCTTCCTTAGATAGGATTGAACATCTTAATGAAATAAGAAATCAAGATCACAAAGGCCCCAATTTCAAAGGAGGAAAAATCTCCATTGTGTGTTTAAACATTGATTTGAGCAGGGACAACTGTACTGAAATCCCTTGTGCTTAGATTTTCCACTCACTATTTGGTGATTAAACAAACAAACAAACAAACAAATGCAAAGACCTTTGCAAGCAAACAGGGGTCACAGATCATTTATATCCAAGAATGAAATCAAGTATTTCCCTTAGTGCAAAAATAATGAGCATCCAAGCATATGAAACTGCATGTTACAAACAGTAGAGAAACCTACCTTTCACAAGAGATAATGTTGAAATTTGAATGTCCTCCAATCAATTGATTTCTGTATAAAGTGCTACCCTACAGATTTTCTAATCTGATTTTTTAAATCAGATTATGTATACAAGTCTACCTTTGTTTCATTAGATAGTACTTAATGCCATAATAAACTGGGACATAAAATTAATTTACTATTAATGAGAAATTTAATTTTTATATTCTCACTTTTCTTTGAAATTCTGATACTACTGTCCATAGTTTAGAAATTATCCCTTTATAAATCAGTGTTTTATATGAGTTATATGATATGTATGGTTGAATTTTGATATATATATATGAAGGTGAATTTAGAATGTTAAGCCATATATATCAGATGATTATTATTTGGTTCAATCACACTCTTGTGGCAGACCTATAGTAATGTTCACTATTTTTGAAACACTGTCACTACTTATTATTAATATAACTACTTTTTTCTTTTGATCATTCTAATCTGCATATATATGTTTGAAATAATTACCCTTCCAAGGAAGATATATAAACACCATTAAGCTGAATTACTCAATCAAAACATTAGAAATTACAAAATAAATTTTTCATGAAATCAAGTCAGACTGAAATGATTGGCAAATATTGCCATGGCCTGCACAGCCATGGGTATGACAGAAACATGGAAAGGTTGAAATGGTAGACAGAGACACAAGACTATGGGTTACAGGATAAACAAATTTTATTTTTCCCAGTGCTGCTTATATATTGTTTAGCTAGCTACTAGAAATGGCATTACAAGCAAAGCTTAAGCAGTGCCTTTGACCCCCTTAGCTAGATCTTTCACACTTCCCTGCTATAGGGCAGCCTTGTTTTGCCCCTGGAAACATTCCTCCTAGTTTCATTATTACTGTTTTCTCCCAGCCAGCCGAGATGCTAAACCTGGCTGAGGGTTTGTGCTTGAGAAAGAAACTGCAGACCATCTGGACACGTCTGAAATGATTACCCTTCAAAGAAAAATATAAAAATATTATTAATCGAATTTACCAAATCCAAGATCAGGGCTTACAAAATAAAGAGGTTTTTTTTCATGTTGTTGTTGTTGTTTATGAAATTAGGTTAAAGTGAAATGATTGGAAAATATGACAATATTACTTTTTAATGCACTTATGAGAAATAAAGAAAGAACAGAGGAAGAAAGAAAGGAAGGAAGGAAGGGAGGGAGGAAGGGAGGGAGAAGGGGAGGGAGGGAGGGAAGGAGAGAGGAAGGGAAGTACAGGAGTGAGTAGGGAGGAAAAGTATGTGGCCAGGAGTGAAGGAGAAAGAAGACTTAATTTGTTTGGATCTCATGAATTTTGGTAATAGAAAAATCCTTTCAAAAATCTTTTTAAATATTTCACTGTTTATTTATCCACTATTCAAAATTTAATTACCACATACCAGATCTATTGACAGTAGTAAAAAAGATGAAAGAAATGTCCTCCTGGCAGCCTGTTGGGAGTGTTCACACAGGAAAACTATTTAACTTATTCGAATTTATAATTGACTTGTGAGTCAATTTAACTAAAATTTCAGAGAAGTAATTTTACAGAGAACACTAATATAATGCAATCATGCTTAAGAATACTAACAATAATGCTACAGATTACTTTAAAGACAAAAGGGATTCATATATTCTAACACTATTGTTGACATAAAATGAACTTCCATTCAGTCAATCAAGGTCTTTTAATGAGTATCCACATGACTGCCATAGTTGTCATACAATTCCAACCAAAAGACAGAGAAAACATCACTAATTACCACAGCATTCAGATGTTAAACTACTCATACAACAATTAAATCTAACCCTGTTGTTAAATGTAACAATTGAAAGAACTCTGTATGTCAAATATTTGTGTAGTAAGAAAACTTAGATTTGGATCCAATTAATTTGTTGACTAAAAATTCTTACTTTTCCTAATTATTTTCAGAAGAAAATCAATAAAATTGTGCAAATTTAAGACTAGTGACTGTTTCTTTTAGACATTTTTGACAGCCTTTCTACAACATCTGTGAAGATGTTTTTAAATAATACTGTATAAGAATTACCATTTTAACAAATGCTCATATTGAAAAGTTTTTCTTTTCAGAAAGACACTACACTTTATTTTTAAATTAATGTTGTTAAAATGTGTTTTGACAGAAACAAAGTATTCCAATTAGTAAATACCATGTAAAATAAGCATTCAAAATTCAAGATTTTCAAATTAAATCAAGATAATTTTGTAATGTACCTTTTCAAAATGCTTGAAACAGTAGTACATGGGAATAATCTTTAATTATACTATGTGTAATGTATATTTGTTAAAACAAATAAATGCAATATCAGGACACCATCTAGGCCTATTAAACTTCACTATAGTATCACAGTGTCTTATAGTTAAGTAGAAATTAAGTAACATTTTAATAAACACTTATAGGTGTTAATTGGTCTTCAGGGGCCATTTTTATTCACTCTATCTCTGGTTATTTGACCTTTTGATTTATAGTTAACAATAAACGCGTGTAAGTGAAGACTTCTCATGTAAATTAGTAAATGAATTGCATAAGCGTATGAAATCAGAATAGCATTTAAAAATACTTCTTATAAAACCTTGTGTTTTGTCTCTACCTAGTTCCCATGATAGTTTTTAGGAAGTTCAAGGTAATTTATGGAAATTCATTATTTTCACTTTTATTGGCTCTTATCTGGTTGATCCCATATTCATAGAATATGATTCATGCAAATATTGCATTTCATATGGATCTAGTTCTGGAAGAAAAGGTAAATATGCAGACAAAGACAGATATATTTTATAGATATGCAGATATTAATAAAAATATTTTAATCACATTTCATTTCGAAGAACATTTTGCACTGTATATAAAGATTTGTTTGTACCAACTTATTATTTCATACTACAGTCAAATACCTTAAAAAACTTCAACTTCTGAAATTTATAAATGTTTCACATTTGTCTAGCATAAAAAAATGATTTCATCACTTTGTGTGACACACTTAAATTTATCTGTTGGACTGATGTAAATCTTCCATTCTCTGAACCCTAAATCACTATAGTCAAATATTATGGGGATTTCACAGCACACACGACTAAAATTTAAGTAAATTCCAAATCTCTGTGTGCACATGCGTGTGTGTGTGTGTGTGTGTGTGTGTGTGTGTGTGTGTGTGTATGGTAGGAGCATGTCTCTAGCCGGATAGATTTGAGAAACATGAAGTCACATGACAAGACACTTGCCATGTGGGCTGTCTGGCCCACAAGCTCTTAGGACTTGCTTGACTGTCTCTGCTCCCCATACATGTGGGTGGTGCTACCTCTGGACTGAGGATCCTAGGTGTTAGAGGAAAGCAGACTGACCAAGCCACGAGAGTTAAGTCAGTAAGTAGCACACTCCCGTGATCTCTCTGTCAGCTCATGCCTTCAGGTTCCTCTAGGGTCTGAGTTCCTGCCTTTCCTGCCTTGCTTCCATCATTCCTAAGCACATTAGTCTGAGATTCAGGATATGTAAATCCAATCCTTTTCTCCTCAAATTGTTTTTAATCATGGTGTTTCACCACAGCAATAGTAACCCTAAATAGCAACGTCCTCTTCAGGATTGGTATGAGAATGCTAACAGTGTGTGTCGAAATTGTCCACTGTGTATTTTTTTCCCTAGAGGTTTACATCCCCAAAATTGCTCCCTGTCAGAGACTGCTCCCACTGATGTTAGCTAAACTTGTTTCCTTTTTCAGCTGTATATGATAACCCTCCTTTCTTGTTTATCTGTACATAATAACCCTGTGTACAATAATCCTGCCTCCCACTCAAAGTTATATAATGCACAGGTTGATTTTCCAGGGTGCTGTGGATTCGCTATCAAAGAGTCTGGTTAATCTCATCGCTGCTTTTCTGTGTCCATGTGTCTGTCTTTTCTTCATTCCCTCATGTCCCTCATCTGAGTTTAGAGACTTGACCTGCGCAAGAACAAGACAGTTTCTATAATTCTTGTTTTACTTTAGTTTTAGTATATATTACTAGATCAAAATTATAAATGAAGACAGTAATAACAAAAAAGATAAAACTCTTGACTATATTACTCATGTCACACAAAATAATTGCTCAGAATAAACATAGAGAATTTTTTTCCAACAATTAGATACAGAAAGTTTTATACAATATCACTTCTTTTCTGAAAACTAAGAAAGTTATCATTTTGTGACTTTCTGTTTCAGAACAAATTAATTCATTTCTAATCTAAATAAAATAGAACTCTTACAAAATATTATTAGGTAAGCATTATAAATGGTGGTTAATCCAGAAACTCACAACTGATCCAAGTTTAGATAACCAGTGTCCTTACTAACTTGACCTTATCAGGTAAAATAAAGCATGATAAGCAAATCCACCAAGTAAATATAGACACCTAAACAGGCAAGAAAATCATAGAAGAAATATAATTCTTTAGTGTAAAGGAAGTTGAACTTAAGGTTGCGTGAGGATGAAATTTTACTGGAGATGGTATGTCAGGAGTGTCAAGCAAGCTGAAAACACGTGCTATATAAGTATCAGATACCATGTCCTAGGCACAAGGACCAAATAGCAAAGACACTGAGACATGTGACATAACCTGACATAGATAAGAGGTCAAACATCCTACACATGAAAAGAGCTGGGTGTTGTCTAAGGAAGGCAAGAGATATTAGTTCATAACAGGACTTTCAGTAAATTGCAGAAACTCAAGCTGTGATTGAACGGACCGAGAAGCCAATGAAAGATGTAGAGCACAGGTATGTTATACATGTAGTTCTAGTATCCTTTGATAATTTTGTCAAGAATGAATAGATAGCCAGTCAGTAATGGTGCATGCCTTTAATCCCAGCACTCTGTGAGTTCGAGGCCAGCCTGGTCTACAGAGCAAGATCAAAACTACAAAGAAAAACCCTGTCTCAAAAAACGAAAAAAAAAAATGAATTGATAGAACAAGGTAGATAAAAGCAAACAGTCATAATGCTATAAAATAATTAATTAAAGAATAATGTGAAATTTGAAGAAAAATTCAGTAAAGTCTGCATTTGTTAAGTAATATTTTTCTCAACAATAATAATTTTCTTTTAGGATATATCTTTGTGCTGATTATGACTTATGTCTTAGACATTCTTTGTCCTTACTTTGAAACTCAAGGATAGAGTCTCCCTCCTTATCTTCTTTACTCTCCTTCTCCCCGCCCACCCCACTTCATTCACTGGTGCAGTCTAATTCTAGTGTATAGAATGAGTACTATTCAATGATAATTTATTATATGTAGGAGATTTGCAAGAAAGAAAGTTTCACATGTTTTTAATGTGACACACAAATGCACAGTTTCAAAAACATGTCTGTTAGATTATCAGTTTATTAATTTGTTTGACTCTAGTAATATATAAATATTATACATCTGTGTACCTTAATTACTGGAAATAAAATAAACTATGTGTTTGTAGCATTGTTTATACTGTAAAGAGTGTCAATTAAAACTGCCCATTACATTTCATGGACTGTTGAAAATATTAGAGCTGGTGTAAGGCATCATATGTGGACTCTGCATATAGACTTGAATAAAAAATATTATTTTTAGTTTTATCATATAAATTTGTATGTACTTCTGTATTACATTTGGTTTTATTGTTGTGAATTGAACCTCAGACCTTTAATATGTGTTGGAGCACCTGGTCTAACACTGAGCTACACCCAAATCCTATAATCATATATTTCTGCAAAATCTGACTAAATTTATACCCTTTAAAACAGCTATTTTACCTTTCATATACATTTAATTTGGAAAATTATATACACGGCTCTGGGCTATGGCTTTTGTATGAAGTATGCTACTGAGAAGTTCGTGTGTTAAAATATTGATATGGAACTGGAGATGCTGCTCTTGGAGGTTTGGGGTAGTTCAGTAGGAAGACTATTTTAACTGAAGTGAATCGCAGGGTATGAATCCTTGAGGGCAATATCTTGCACTAGTTAAGTATTAATGAAAAAGTTGAATAATTTGCAGAATAGTATCTGATATCCTTAGAAAAATTTATAGTTTCATATACTGTCAGGAACTAATTGCTCATCAATTCTTTTCAGTTTCTCAGAGTCCAATGACTAAGATTTTTTTCTTTAACTTTTACTTTATTTATTCCCAAGTTCTTATTAGTTTCACAGATCCTATTAAGAATAAAAATATGCCGGGCGGTGGTGGCGCACGCCTTTAATCCCAGCACTCGGGAGGCAGAGCCAGGCGGATCTCTGTGAGTTCGAGGCCAGCCTGGGCTACCAAGTGAGTCCCAGGAAAGGCGCAAAGCTACACAGAGAAACCTTGTCTCGAAAAACCAAAAAAAAAAAAAAAAAAAAAAAAAAAAAAAAAAAAAAGAATAAAAATATTTGTCAGCTAAAGCAATTATCATAGTATATTTTTCTTCCATGAGATAGTTGTGGGGTATACCTAATATGCATTCATCTATGCATATTGAATATTAATAAAAACAAGGCAAGACCAATTTTCATTTTTTTCCATTCAGCTGTAAAACTCCAGGTTAAAAACAGTCTAGCAGAAACAGAACCCTCTGCCCTACTGCAAGTACTTCAATTCTAAGTGATTTTATTTTTTACCGCTTTTAACACTGAAGATTCCTAACTGGGAAAAATATGATTAACTCCTATATATATACTACAAAATAAAAAAAGCTTGGATTAGTAGTTTTAATTTGTTAGCAGTTTAATCTATATTTGCATATCATTATTGAAAATAGTGTGATTTCTAAAACCATCAAAAACTTCCTAAGAAATGATATAATGAGCATTGAGTATCAGCTATAGATTACCTCTGTGCACTGAATAAACCTGAAAATATTTTTATAGAAGAAAAAAATCACACAATGAAAAGATGTTTAACTTATTGTTAAAGCCACAAAAAATCTTTGAAATGCCTTTTTATACTGTACACATGTTTTTTTACAAGAGTATTTACAATGATTTTAAACCTTTTCTTCCAAACTCATGAAAACAAATACTGAGACCCACATAATAATTAGACATGAAGTTTGAAGGGATTCACACAAGTTTGCAGTCTGTTTTAAATTTGACTCTAATATATAATTAAATATTTTGAAAAAAAATACTTTGTTGAAAATTTTAGAGAGCATTGATTGCTTAATAGTAAAACATGACAGGATTTATACTATGAGAACTTTGGTTCCTCATTCAAAGTCATCAGAAGGAATCTTGAAAGTGATTTTGAAGAACAGTTACTATACTCATTGAATTAAAAAATTCTTATTTAATTATTCTTATCAATTATTATATTTTATATGTATTTATAATTAATAATTATGATAGTTTTAGAGATAAGTCTTCTCTGTGTAGCCCTGGTGGTCCTGAAACTCTCTCTATAGACCATACTGGCCTGAAATCAGAGATCTACCAGCCACTGCCTTCTTAGTACTGGGATTAAAGCCATGTACTACCACCACCTGGCAATTTTTAAATTATTATTAACAACTTTATATTAATACCCGTGAAGGGGAGGTGGAGATGAAAAAGCAGGAAAGTGGGAGGCAGAGGGAACAGTGGCTGTATGTAAAATAAAAAAAAAAAATAAAAAGAAGTAGAAAATTTAAACTACAGGGACGGGAGAGATGACCCAGTGGTTAAGAGAACTTAGGACTCGTAAAAGATTCAGGTTTGTTTCCTAGAGCTCACGCCAAATGGCCCATAACCTTCTATTACTCCAGTTCTAGGGAATCTGACACCCCCTTTTCATCTCCATAGGCACCTGTGCATATATGGTACACATACAGATGAACACACATCCACACTCACTCATGCATACACACATGTACAGGTGTACACACACACACACACACACACACACACACACACATACACACACACACTTGTCAAGTTCATATAGTAAAGGCACTGGAACTATAATGAAAAGTTGTACACAAAAACTGTCCTTAGAGAAAGTTTGAGTGTATGAATGATCAATGGCATTCTGGTAGTCTGACAGCAGGATGCAAAGATAACCATTTGGGAAATAAAAATTATCCCAAATACATTATTTTAAGCCACCAAAAATTCATCATTAAGTAATGAGCAGTATACATAAAAAGGGAAGCCCAGGGAGAAAGAAACTATTTGCACAAAGAAAACCCTACTCATAATAAATATTTAACTCAGTGCCTGTGGTTCTCACCACAAAACCTAACTAGCTGAATTACAGTATTTATTTAAGATCAAAATTTTGAAAACTGCATAATTTTTGTGCTGTTTGTAATTTGTAATCTAACTCCAGAGATATCATTTTAGAATATACTAAATGTCAGGTGTGGGGTTTTTAAAAATGTGATTTTTTTTGATGAAATAGAGTCATGATTGAATGGATTTTGTCAATTTAGTTAAGCAATGCATTCAAGTGAGTAATGTTAAATACAATGGAGAGTATTTGTTACTGAATTTCATTTGTTGTATCTGTTCATTTTATTTACTTAGCATTCTAATAATATACAATATCATTCTTCCCATATTCTTTTCTGCTTGGGGCATTAGTAAGTAAATACTATTTTTGTAGAAAGCCTTGGTAGTGGGTTTCAACCTCTTACTTTTACAGGACAGTGAAAAAAACACAAACAAGAAATAATAAGTAATGCTATAAGGATATAATTGCTGTGTAGAAAAATGAAGCAGGAAAAGTAGATGAATTCTGTGGAGGCTTCAACAATTATTTTAGACAATATGGTTAGAGAAATCTCTGCCTGTTAAAGTAACTTTGGAGAGGAAGCCTTAATAAAGTGTGGGCGTGTACAGGAAGGTCTCTGGTTTCCAGGGCAATAGTCACCTCAGCATCAGGAATGCCAGTAGAAAGGCTCTGGGGCATGGTTTCAGCATGTGAGGGTTTCCAAGACTGAAAGAAAAAACAATTTGAATGCAAAGCTCATTAAACTGCTATTCCTAGTTGAGAAAAACTTGCCATCACTCAGAGTGGTTTTTTGTCTTTGCTTTTATTTTTATTTTTTAGCTTGCTTATTTGTTTTCATCCCTATCTTTTGATTTTATCATGAAATCTGTTTTAACTCAAGACTTCTATGTAACAGTCTGTGTTAATATTATTGTTTGGCTGATGGTTGGGTGTTATCCTCTGGCTTCCTAAACAGTGTTCTGGCTTCAAAGTATTCAAATACATCTTTAGATAATTATTAACATATCTTGAGTATTCAGGATATTTGATGATAAACTGCAAATATGTTTAACTATATACATATATATGTATATATTTATAGAGAGAGAGAGTTATCTACATATGGCATATAATGTACACTTTTATAATATTTTTCTTGTCATTGTACTGAAATACCGAGAAGTACCTTAAAAGAGAAAAGGATAACTGTGGCTCTCCATTTGAGAAAGGTATACTATTTTCCTTTCCTCAAATAGAATAAATTTTGCAGAGAGTATTCAGATCACTAAGAAGTATTTAACCCCAAGCAATATTGTGTAATATTGAAGTGCACTAAATACTAAGTGGTGATTTCATTTTAGAATTAGCCACACAGAGGCCAAATTATCATCTAAGTCACTGTGGGTAGAGTTACTGACTGAGAAGATGTGTAGTAGATGAGTGAAGTCATTGTTGCCATATGCCTTCTTGGTTTATGGCATGTGGATTTTTATGTGGATCCATTTTTAAACATTTATTTATTTATTTTATGTCCCTACTGCAGTGACCCCTCCATAGTCTCCTTTCAGTCCTTCTCCCAGCCCCCCTCTGTTCTCACCCCCCAGTCCACTCCTCTTCTATTTCTGTTTAGGAAAGGAAGGCCTCCTATGGTTATCAACAAAACATGGCATATCAAGTTGCAATAAGCCCAAGAACCTCCCTTATTAAGATTGGGCAAGGCAACCCAGTATGAGGAATAGGTTCCCAAATGCCAGCAAAAGAGTTAAAGACCGCCCCTGTTCCCACTACTAGGAGTTCCACAAGAAGACCAAGTTATACAGCTGTCACATATATGCAGAGGGCTTATGAAAGTTCCATGCAGGTTCCCTAGTTGTTGATTCCATCTCTGTGAGCTCCACTAAGCACAGATTAGGTGAGCTTGGCATTTTCTTGTAATGTGCTTGATGCCTCTGGCTCATACAGTCCTTCCTCCCACTCTTTAGCAGGATTTCCAGAGCTCCGCCCAATGATTGACTGTCAATCTCTGCATCTCTTTCACTCAATTGCTGAATGAAGACTCTCTTATGACAATTGGACTAGGCACCAATCTATAAGTATAGCATAGCTGATAAGCACCTTGAGTGAAGTGAATGGATATACGATTAACAAAAATAAATAAATAAATAAGTAGCTCTCCTATATACAAATAATAAAGGGGCCAAGAAAGAAATCAGAGAGCCAATACCCTCCACAATAGCAGCAAATAATATAAAACATTTTGGTATAACTCTATCCAAGCAAGTGAAAGAGTTGAATGAGAAGAACATCAAGTCTTTGAAGAAAGAAATTGAAGAAGATACCAGAAGATGGAAAGATCTCCTCTGCTCATGGATCAATAGGATTAACATAGTAGAAATGGCCATTTTACCAAAAGCAATATACAGATTCAACATAATCCCCATCAAAATTCCAACAGCATTCTATACAGAACTTGAAAGAATAACACTCAACTTCATACAGCAAAACAAAAACCTCAGGATAGTTACAACAACCCTACACAATAAAAGAACTACTATAGGTATCACCATCCTTAATCTCAAGTGCTAATACAGAGCTATGGTAATTAAAAACTTCATAGTATTGACATAAACACAGACTGGAGGAATTGAACTGAAGATCCTGATGTAAATTCTCTTACTAATGGACACCTGATTTTTGACAAAGAAGCCAAAATTATACAATGGACAAAGAAAGCATCTTCAATAAATTGTGTTGGCATGTCAGCATGTAGAAGAATGCAGATAGTTCTATATCTATCACCCCGAACAAAACTCAAGTCCAAGTGGATCAAAGTCCTCAGCATAAGTCCAGATACATTGAACCTGACAGAAGTAAAAGTAGGAAATAGCCTTGAAGACATTGACACAGGAGACAACTCTCTGAATTGAACACCAACAGTGCAGATTCTAAGATGGACAATTAATAAATGGGGACTCATGAAACTGAAAATTTCTGTAAGGCAAAGGAAAACTGTCGATGGCACAAAACGGCAGCATACAGAATAAGAAAATACCTTCACCAACCTACATCTGACAGAGGGTTGATTTCCAAAGTATAGAAAGAACTCAAGAAACTAGACATCAAAAAAGCAAATAATCTAATTAAAAATGGGGTACAGATCTAAACAGAATTCTAAAGAGAAGAACCTCTGTTGACCAAGAAACACTTAATGAAATTCAATATCCTTAGCCATCAAGGAAATGCAAATCAAAGCAAATCTGAGATTCCATCACCTGTCAGAAGGGCTAAAAACAGAAAGAGAAGTGACAGCTCATGCTGGAGAGGCTATGGAGCAAGGGGAACATTCCTCCATTACTGGTGAGAGTGCAAACTTGTACAGCCACTTTGGAAATCAACATCTAGTTACATTTTAATTATAGTATTAAAACCACATAAACTGTAGTAATATCTAATTAGTTTTTAAATGCTCTTAGGGGTTTTGTGAGGTGGATCAGTGGGTAAAACTTCTGGCTGCACAAGGGGGAGGATCATTTTCATCCCTGAAACCCACAGTGGAATCCTATTCCTTTCTACGTAAAAAAGAAGAAAAAGAAGGGGAGGAAAAGGGGGAGGGGGAGGACAAGAACAGGGAGGAATAGAAAGTGGAAGAAAAGAAGAAAAAGGATGAATAAGATGTAATAAAGATTAAGAAATCTTACATTCCCTTTAAATAATCTTTTATCATATTGTTACTTTTATCATCTTACTAAGCTGTGTTTTATGGCAGAATTTTTCCTAAGGTGATAGGACACACACATTTCTACTTACCCTGGAAAGGAGCAGATGACAGAACAAAGTAATGATTCCACCAAATTTCATATTGGTGAGTAAATGAGATTTTATTGATGTCACTTTCAGGAATATGCATGAAGGATTAATTACAGGAAGGGTGAGTCAAAAACACCCACATCACAGAAAAGACTACCCCAGTTGCAACGCTTGATTTTTGGGCATAATTTCCAGATATCTCCACATGTCCATAAAGTCTCTTCTTTCAGCATGTGGCTGTTCACAATCTCCTCTTTCAGCATGTTCTATTATTTCTATAAAGCTGGAGAGGGGGATTTTGATCATCTTCCAAATTCTTACTCTCCCACATGTATGATGCTTTGCTTTCTTAGGGAGTCTTACAAGTCTCACCTTTCTTTTTGGATGGAATGTGTGGTTGTTTGAATGAAAATGTCCCCCACAGACTGATAGGGAGTGGGAAGTGTATTGTTGTTTTAGGTGTGGCCTTATTGGAGAAAATGGGCCACTGGGAGTAGGCTTTGGTATTTCAGAAGCTCAAGCCAGGCCCACTGGCACTCTGTCTTCCTGCTGTCTGCCTATCTGGATGGAGAACTCTCGACTATCTCTCCAACACCATGTCTGTCTGCATGCCCTCTTGCTTCCATGTTTCCTACTATGACATTAACGGACTAAACCTCTGAACTGTAAGCTAGCCCCAATTAAATGTTTTCACTTAAAAGAGTTTCTGTGTTCTTGATGTCTCTTCACACCAATAGATGTGTGCACATGTGTGCATGGGCATTTGGAGGCCAGACTTAGACACAGGATGTTAACAGAGGAAGCTCTCCTGTTCTCTGACTTAGTCCCTTGAGGCAATCTCTTATGGAAAACAAAGCTCTTTGTTTCAGCTATAACAGCTGACCACCCAGCTTCTGGGATTTGCCTATCTCTTTCAGTCAATGGAGATATTAGGGCAACATACAATCCTCAGTATGTTTTTGTGTTGCCACTGTGAATTTGAACTCAGGCCCCCTTTTCTTACAGCTAATCTTAGCCATGGAGCTATTCCTCCAACATCTACATTGTGTTTGTGAACACCAGATACAATGTATGTGATATTTAAATCATAATGTATGATATTTATTTGCAAGGTGTTTATAACCTTGTTTTACTGAAGAATTAATATGTTGAGAGTAGAATGTTATCATTTGAAATATAAATTTTAAGAATAACATTGTCAAATTTATCTGTGTGTGTGTTTGTTCACATTTTAAAATCCAAGAAATTTGCTATTATTACATATTTGCTTTTGAACACCTTAGGCTTTTCTTTCTAATATCTTTTTGTCTGTATTTATAAATTCAAGAAAGGACATTTATTCTTCCTTTATTTGATAAGTGTGTGCATGTATATGTATGGATGAGCACAGTGAAAGTGAGCATGTGAGTGTGAGTACACATGCTCACCAAACACATGAAGAGGCCAGAGTAGGAGAGCATGCATCCGACTTCATCGATCTTGTCATTACAACATTGAGCAGCTCACACATTGAACTTGAAGAAAAGTTGGAGGCCAGTAACCACAGTGATCCTTCTGTCTCTGAACCACACAGGTTCCAGGTGTACATATAGACAAACTTGGCCTTTTATGCATACTAGATGCCAGAAAGGCATGCTTGTAAAGAAAATAACCTTACCTATGTAGATATCTCCCCAAGTACAACTTTTTCTATTTAATAGAAGATAATGATATAAATTTTCTTTAAATAACTGCAATTAAACTCTCAAAATTTCTTTGTTAGACTCTATAGTGATCTTTTATGTTAGTATGCTATAAGGGTGTTTGATACCTTATAAAATAATGAATATTATTTTTGTGGATGTTAGAATTGTCTTCACTAGTGTCCTAGAGAATTAAGTACATACACAGTATTGAAAATGGTTCCTAAGCAACTTATGACATCTTCTCCTAAACTTGTTCTCCTTTTTAAAACCAATATTTATATAATCACCAATGACACCTACAATATGCGTTTAAGAAAGTTTACAGTTCTAACATGAGAATGGAGCAGAATTAAACTAGGAACAAGGTAGGAAAATCAAGACATGTGCACAGAGACTATTGTAACTGGCATAAAAATTAATACCTAATGATGTACTGGAGAACAGTGACAGAATTGCTGAACTAGATCTTAGACACTTCCAGATCCTTTCGAGAGAATCTTGATAGAGTATACATAAGTTTGACATATGGAATATGTTCCTTTTATCCAACATATTTGAAGCTATCCAAACTTCACTAGTTACTTGTCTTCCTTCTTGTTAGGAAATTGTCATTGCCTGTTAAGTCTTCAATAAGTAGGCTACAATCCAAATAATGACATATGTTAGGTATAGGGAAAGGGGATTAGGAAATGGAGGGATCTCCCTAGAAAGCAGAAATAGAAAAATAGTCATGGTTGGACAATATGTGGAGCAGAACAGGGAAATCAAAAGGGAAAAGGAAAGGAAGAGGTGGTAAGGAAAGAATACTGATAGTGTCAGATAAAACTAAGGTTCATTTGAGGAGTTATATCAAAATCTAATACACTGGATGCTTCTTAGAATATATACATATACGAAAGATATCTAAATTGGAATCACCAAATAACAGGGGAGACTAAGGCCAAACTAAACATTTCTCACCACCAAATGAAAATTCTAGCGCCAAGAATGAGTTACACCTAATTAGTTGTTAATCAAAGGAGACCCATGGAAATTTCCAAACAAGTAAGGCTACTGCCAAGGCTTTTGATTGCTCTCCACAAACTGATGGTAAGGCTCTATGCTGAAGACATCTGCACAAGGCAATGGATAAAGAGAAACCATGCTGGTTCCCACCTAGATCATTCATCCCTAGGGATTAGTGTTTATGATACTGGAAGGTACTCACTATACTACCAGAGGAGAAAGGTAAACACCAACAGTTGCAAACCCTGTGATCTACAATGGTAGCTTGACGTAAGTTATGCTGCTACAATAGTGGCATATAAGTTGTTTGAATAACCAATCACTGTCTTATTGTAATTAAAATCCAGTCAATGAGATGGAACCTCTGCCCCAAATTGTCCAGTGGGCCAAGAACCTGAGACTAGATAGACCATGAACCTAAGGGAAAGCCAAATATTACTGTTCTGCTAAATAAAATTAGAAATAAAGTGATTCCTAATGACATTCTGCTATGCCCATAGATCAGTTTACTGCTCAGCCATCATCAGAGAAGCTTCCTCTTGTACTAAATGGAAACAAATACAGACACCACAGCTGGACCCTATGTGCAGAGTGGATAGAAACATTTAGGAATATGCAAAGATGCATGTTGCCAGAAGGAGGATATTTTATACTATAAGAAACCTATCTCTGTGATAGTGTACATCACATTAAACGTTCTCAAATCTTGCCTGATCACAAGAGATGGCCAGTTCAAGCCACATAGTCACTATTGCTAGAAGTTTTAGCTGGAGTCATCCTTGTAGATTCCTGGGAGTTTTCCTTGCAGGAGGTTTTTACCTGACCCTGAAATGTCCCCCACTGCCCATTGGGACACAAACTAAGCCAAACAACCTTTGACCTACAGCCTATTCTGCCTATAGGATGCCCTGGGGTAAGGGTGGCACAGAGATTGTGGGAGTGGCAAAAATGATTGATTGAGTCTGAGATCCATACCTTGAGAGTAAGCCAACCCCTGACACTGCCTGGAGTTCAGGACCCAGAGGCTGGATTGCTCAGAGACTTAAGATAAAACCAAAAATGACTGGAGAGAAAAAAAAATGTCAACGTAATGATGTCTAATCAGTGCCTACCCAATTATCATCAGAGAGTGTTCATCTAGTAACTAATAGAAACAGATGCAGGGACTCACAGCCAAACATTAGGCCAAACTTGGGGAACCCAGCTGAATACAGGCAGAAAAGATTTTATCAGTGGGAGAGGTCAAGGACATCACAAGAAAACCCACAGAATCGATTAACCTGGGCTCACAGCAGCTCAGAAATTGAACTGACAACCAAGGAGGCTGAATGGGACCAAGCTAGGCCCTCTAAGTATATCTGACAGTTGTGTAGCTTGGTCTACTTGTGGGACTCATAAAGGTGGGAGCAGGGGCTGTCCATAACATTTTTACTGGCTTTTGGGACCATATTCCCCATACTGGGTCGCTTTGCCCAGCCTTAGTACAAGAGGAGGAGCTAGTCCTACCTCAACATGATATGCCACAAACAAGAGAGGCCTACTCCTTTCTGAACAGAAAGAGAGGAGGAATGGATTTGGCGGTAGGTCAGAAAAGAGTTGCAGGGAGGGAATGGAAGGAGAGGAGAGAGAGGAAAACTGTAGTCTAGATATAAAATAAATAGTAATTAATAAGAAAAAAATCTCAAATCTACTTATTTTTCTCCATTATCAAACTCCCAATATCATGCTATAAATGTCTTTTAATAACAATAATGTAGATGTCTCCCCATTCCTTTTCTTTGAACTGGAAAATTCCTTTTCTAGATTTCAGGCAGAATTGTGTTACTATTTCTCAAGTAGTCATTTAATTTATTAAACTAAGCTGAAACCCTGACATGGCCTGTGGTATCCAGACAATCCTGAGTGCTCCTAACTTTTCTCCCATTGCATTTTATACATTTTCCTGTATACTCCCTACAATCTTATATTTAATTATTTTTTTTCTGTCTAGTCCCAGTTGGATCAGTTCATTTTTCTTCAGTATTTGGATCTCAGCCCAGATAGCACCATGTCTTGAAAACATTTTCCAAGAAACTTTGGCTAGCTCTTACTCACTTCATAAATGTTTCCCTCATTCTGAATATAATCTAGGATACTTTTACATCGTTTAAATGCATACCTGTATATTTACCTTTTAATTTCCTCTTTCATGTTCTATAAACTCAGTTCAAGTTAGAACCTGCTTATATATTAACTCTATCTGAAAGCAAATTTTAAACATTTTAATTATCAGAATATGTTGTCATTGTGTTAGTGTGTGTATAAATGAATATTTAAATTTAAATACACTCATCTAATTATGTCTGTATAGAAAATATTGATATGTGATCTAGGCAGATAATAAGAACCATACCTGATTATGCTCCAGAAAAATATCTGATAATGTTTTGTTTTTCTAGACATTTATATAATATTGATGTGAAATATTTTAGCTTTACAGTACACTGAAAATACTTAGGAAACTAATAGATACAGATTGATTTTTATCTTTTAGAGTATTGCTTATTCAGAAAGATAGTATTTAGTACATCTTGAGAAAAGTTTCATTAAACAGAAATTATCTAGTCATAGGTTGTAGAAATTCTGCATATATCTTCTGTCCTTGAATTTAAATATTGCATTACAGAATCCTATGATGAATATTTGAGAGTAAAACATCTTACTATATTTTGAAAGTAGGCTACCTGGCTGGGAAGTGGTGGCACAAGACTTTAATCCTAGTACTCGGGAGGCAGGGGCAGGCAGATCTCTGAGTTGGAGACCAGACTGGTCTACAAAGTGAGTTCCAGGACAGCAAGGACTAAAAAGAGAAACCCTGCCCTTTTTTTTTTTTTTTTTTTTTTTTTTTTTTGGTTTTTTGAGACAGGGTTTCTCTGTGTAGCTTTGTGCCTTTTCCTGGAACTCACTCTGTACCCCAGGCTGGCCTCGAACTCACAGAGATCCGCCTGGCTCTGCCTCCCGAGTGCTGGGATTAAAGGCATGCGCCACCACCGCCCAGCGAGAAACCCTGTCTTGAAAAACAAACAAACAAACAAAAAAACAAAAAATACACACAAAAAAAAGGCTGCATGTTATTGGCTTAACCTGAAAAATTTTTTGTTGTTGTTTGCATATGTATACATTGCATTTTCATGCTTTTACATGTAACTTTGATTCTAGAATCTTTTGTAGAAACCTTCTTTACAGTGAGACCACTAAAATATCTGCAGTCATATCTGGGGCAGATGCTGTACTCTTTGATGACCATTGATATGTAATTAATTATTTACAGTTAATTTACAGAAATGCAATTAATTATCTACCACTTCAAAAGAGTTGAAAATGATGAAGGGCTAGCCATTAAAACACTTAATTCTTGTTTATGGTTCTCTATATGGCTTCAGTTTGACCACTGCACATTAGATAACCAATAAAGAGAATAGAAAATGATGTAAATCTATTTCAATTAAAAACATTTTAAATTAAAAATAAAATAAATAACTAACTCTGAATCTGTTGTATCATATCATTGTCCAGCTCATCTCACAAAAAGGTCTTTTGAAATCTTCTTCCAGAAAAAAAAGTTAAATAATGGAAATAGAATCATTATGTTCTTAATCAAGTTAAAATGAAGTTATAATAACTTTTCCATCCTTAATACAAAGGAAGGAGTTTAATCTTACCTCAATGTGATAAGCTATACTTTGTTGATCTCCATGGGAGGCCTGTCCCTTTCTGCACAGAAAGAGAGGAGGAGTGAGTTGCTGGTTGTTTTTGCTCTTTTTTCCTTTGTTTTTTAGGGGGGCTCCCCACACACCCCAAATAAATCCACACAGAGGAGCTTGTTTTTACTTATAAATGTCTGGCTTTAGCTTGGCCTGTTTCTTGCCAGATTTTCTTAACTGATTATTTCCATCTACCTTTTTGCCTTTGGGATATTTCCTTTATCTTATTTCTGTATATCTTATGTTCACTCTTACTCCATGACTGGTTGTGTTGCTGGGTGGTTTGCCCTGAACATCCTTCGCTCCCTGTTCTTGTTCCTTCTTTACTTTGTCTCTTTCTGTTTATTCTTTTTGTCTGCTAGCCCCGCATATCCTTTTCCTGATTCACTATTGGCTGCTCAGCTCTTTAGTAGGCCATCAGATGTTTTAGACAGGAAAAGTAACCCAGATTCACAGAATTAAACAAATGCAACATAAACAAAAGTAACACACCTAAAATAATATTCTGTCTACAACAGGAGTGGATGGAGCCAGGAGGAAGGGATGTAGGGGGATGAATGAGAGGAGAAAGGAGAAACTGTGGTTGGGATGTAAAATAAATATATTCCGATTATGAGAATGATATACTTCCTACTGTGCATTTTGAATTTGAGGGTTTCAAAATAAATAAATATATAAAATAAAATAAATGGCAAAAAAAGATTGGGATATAATGAATTAGGTTGGCTCCATGGTAAGAATGACCTCTCTAATAAGAGAGCAGGCCAGACATAATGAGAAGAGAACCATGATGGGGTTCCTGCTAGGTGGGCAGGAAAATGCTCCCCTAGAAGTCTAGAAAGAAACATGGCTCTGCCACACATTGTGTTTTGGGCATATGGCCTCTGTAACTGTGAACTAGTCATTTACATTGTTTGAACTCACTTTGTAATACTTTCTCATGGCAGCTCCAGGGCAAACTCAGATATTTGTTGTTAAGTAGGAGAGAACAAAGTAGTATGCTAATCATTCCATCCCACAGGTAAAACAATATGGGTTATGAAGTGAAATCCCATTTTACCACTTTACTGTTCTCAATATTTACACACCAAATAACATTTTTAGCATTTATGTGACAAAAGGAGAAAGGAATGAGCTAAAATAAAATTATTGCTGTTCAGGGAATGCAATTTTAACAAAGGCTTATATATTTCCATGTAGTATTAGATAAAAACCATCTCTGCAGCCAAATTACAAGCAATTTGCAAGATACTACTGGTTTAGTTAAGGGGGGAGTCAAAAAAGAAATTGGAGACTCAGAGTCTTCCTCAAAATAAGAATTCTTCTATGGCCACCTAGTCTATTTTCCTATGTCAAAGAACCTTGCAGCTTACCTCCCACGTTTAGAAACTTTTGCTTTTCTTTCAGCAAATTGTAGTCTCTTAGTCTGGATTTTGCTTGCCTTCTATCTAAATAAATATACTCAAAATTTAATTAATTTTTCTAATTGAAATTCTTCTATTTTTTAAAATTTATCTATTTTACATTCCCACTGAGTTTCTCTCCTCTCCTCTCTTCCCATTTCCTCCCCTCCCTTCTGCCCCCATGCCCTCTCCTGTCCCTGAATCTATTCCTCTGTTTCAGTTCAGAAAGGGGCAGGCCTCCCATGGATATCAACAAAGCATGGCATAACAAGTTGCAGCAAGACTAAGCACCTCCCCTTGTAGTAAGGCTGGGCAAGGTAATCCAGTATGAGGATTAGGTTCTTAAGAGTCAGTCAAAGCATTGGGGACAACCCCTACTCCCAATCCTTATGAGTCCCACAAGTAGACCAAGCTATACAACTGTCATATACATAGAGAGGACTTAGGTCATTCCCATGCAGGTTCCCTGGTTGTTGATTCAGACTCTGTGAGTTCCTATGAGCTAAGTTAGTTGTTTCTGTGACTTTTCTTTGTCATCCTTGATTCCCTCTGGCTCCTCCATTCCTTCCTTGCTCCCTTCAATAGTTTTCCCCAAGTCTGGCATTTATTAGATATAAAGTAAAAAAATAAACATGTTACAATCCACAGACCCAAAGAAGCTAGGTAACAAGGAAGGCCAAAAGAGGATGTATGGATCTCCCCAGGAAGGGTAAGTAGAAGAAATCTCCTGGGTAGACTGGGGCAGGTGGAGATGAGAACTTGAGGGATCCAGTTGTGGAGTGTATGGAGGGGAAGAGCAGTGAAAGAGAGGATCATAAAGGTGGAGGGCATTTTGGGGTCAGATAGAAACCTGGTGCAAGAAAAACTCCCACAAATCTACAAAGATGAGCCCAGCTAAGACCCCTAGCAATGGTGGATACATAGCCTGAATTGGCCATCATCTGTGGTCAGATTGGTGACTACTCCAATTGTTATCAGAAAGCCTTCATCTTCATGGAAACAGATGCAGAGACCCACAACCAAACACATTTTTCTAATTTTTAAAGTAAGCCCACTAATCTTACTTTCTTTCCATTTACTCAAAACTAGTCCCAAACTCTCTACTTGCAGAATATTTTTCAATAACAGTTTTTCATCCAAATATTGTAATTTTATTTCTTTCCTAAAGACATAATTGTACTGGTCAAGGTGATGATGATGATGATGATGATGAGGAGGAGGAGGAGGAGGAGCAGGAGGAGGAGGAAGAAAATGAGAACTGTCAATTTGACACAACCTAGAACCAGCTGGAAAAGGGAAACCTCAGGAGCAGAATTGCCTCAGTAAGTTTTGACTATGGTTATGTCTGTGGGGTATTGTCTATATTGCCCACTCTAGTCCATGCCATCCCTGGACAGTTGCCATGAATGCTGTATAAGAAAGCTATCTGAGCATGTGCTAGGGAGAGCAAGCCAGTAAGTAGTGTTTCTCCAGAATCTCAGCAGTTCCTGACTCCAGGTTCCTGCTTTGAGATCCTGCCTGGACATTCCTCATCATTAGACTGAACCTTGAATTGTAGCTCAAATAGGTTCCTTCATGAGTACTTTTTTATCGTGTTTATCACAGCAGTAGAAACAAATGAGAGCAAAGACAAACATCCTCCCTCTTCAAACACCAGTGATCTTCTTTATTATTTACTTCATTCTACTGAACAGTGTTGTGGTGATATTCTATTCATGCTGAAATGTGGTGATATTTTATTTTTGCTTTAATAAATATAGCTTGCCTGGATATCTGAGGAAAAAGGCCAGCCATTATATGTAAACAAGGAAGCCAGACAGCAGTAATGTATCACCTTAATCCTATCAGTTGGCAGGTGGGATCTCTGTGTGCTCAAGGCCACACTGGAAATAGAGCCAGGTGTGGTGGCACACACCTTAAATTCCAAAACTAGTTGACCATGGAGGTCTGGAGGTCTGCACAGACAGACAGGAAGTGACAGAGCTGTGTAGGAAGAAGAAATGATGCAGCTGAATAGAGAGGGCAAATCAAATAGCAGAACAGCAAGGCATACATGCATGGGTAGACAGGAAGTAACTCATATTTGGAAGCTGCAGAGTTGGTGAGGTAAGGTTGGCTGGTGACTTTCCCTAGTTCCCTGATCTCTCTAAGGCTTTCACCCCTATATTTGTCTCCATGTTTTTTTTTTTAATTTAATAAGACCATTTAGAAATTCATCTACACAGTGTAGTTAATAGAGATGTTATGTTCACTTGCCTTTCATGAAATAAAATACAAACATTTCTCTTCTTAACAGGAAATTAGATGATTCTCTTTGTTTTACATTTTTGATAAAAACCCAATCAAAGAATGGAACAGTGTTGCTTCCACAAAATAGGGTACATGATGCCTAGAAATCTGAATGCTGAGCACACAGGTGCTGAATTGAACATGAGTCTCCTCATGGCAAGCTACTTGCTTTCCTATAATTGATCATTTTTGAGCAGAAAACCATCCACTGATTCTAGAAGCCAAGGAGAGATTCACCTACATTGAGGTAGTAAGGATAATCACTATGCTACTCCCATTTCCTTTCCATTTTAAGAATAGCTTCTCCATGTTTTCCTAAGGTTTCCATAAAGCTGTTGATAATAAGTGGACTTCTTTATCTAATCATTTTTAAAAAGGTTTATTGTTTCATGTATCCATAAGAACTAGATATATTAATCAAGACATGATAATAAATCATAATATATTTGAGCTTATACTCATGCCTGTCTAAGGAAAACACCAGTTCAATAGATCTGTACCCACTTGTGATACTTTCCTTAACAAAATCCCTCTGATTGTATCAGGGAAGAATTCATATGCAGGTCTTTATTCTCTTTGACCATGGTAGCAGCAATGGAAAATGATAGAATTCACATGGGACTAATAGAAAAGGATTAGAGTGCAATACCATTTGACTTGAAGCTTTTCTGGTCTTATAAAAACAGAAATATAATGATATAACATGATGAAAATGTCAATCAAGGTCAAGCCCTAGGATCATCTTATTACCCCAATAAATTTGTTACCTCAGTAAATTTTCACTTTAATTTCAGTAATTTAGCCCTAATGTCTGGTCAACTTCTTCACTAAACAAGTTTACCTCGCCGGGCGGTGGTGGCACACGCCTTTAATCCCAGCACTCGGGAGGCAGAGCCAGGCGGATCTCTGTGAGTTCGAGGCCAGCCTGGGCTACCAAGTGAGTCCCAGGAAAGGCGCAAAGCTACACAGAGAAACCCTGTCTCGAAAAACCAAAAAAAAAAAAAAAAAAAAAAAAAACAAGTTTACCTCTATCTTAAATAATTTCAAATTACAATAAACATAACTATAACTAATAATAGCACATTTTAGAGAACATACTTGCAATGCATACTTACTCATTTCTTCGAGTTTTCTAAATCTTGTTTTTACCATAGTTCGTGCTCAAAAAACTGAAAAGAAAAATTAAGTTCTAAATAAAACTGATGTGATAATTTACAGCTATGACCCTACATATAATGTAACTTCAATGATTTCTGCATAACTGAGCTTTCTGGAATATTAAGTATGCATGTTAATGTTATTTAAGAAAAAAATATGCTCAAGATAAATCAAGTAATTAAGAAATGTAGAGACATCTTTGCCAACTTTTGTTTGGAAATACTGAAAATTTGCCTTCTTTGTATAAGAAAACAAATGGAAGAAATTTCTTTGTTGATGCAGGAACTTGGATCATAAGGACCTCTAGACTCAATGTGCTGTAGCTAGATACTCACTATTTCCTAAGACAAATGTTATGTAATTTAACCTTTCCAATATGAAAGTGTTTCAATCACTTTTCATTCTTTTCATTTTTTTTTCTCAATTCACATTTTCTGGTTTTCTGAAAATCTTTCAGTCTGTTCCTTTTCTTTCTCCTTTTCTCCTGCTCTAGAATAGCTCCCACTGGGAACTGTCAACCAGAGGGAATTACCATTTGGCCTTTATATACTCTTCTAAAATTTAAAATGTCAATAATAAATAGGAGATAACTGATTCATTTAGGAAAGAAGTCATAAAATAACTAAATTTATTTCACTTAGTTTACACTGTAACTTCATTTATCTCAACTTTTCTATTCCCTTATGCACATAAGTAAAATGATTATTAATATTTTATTTAAATGAGAACATTAAATTTTCTGTTTCTTGGAAAACAATTCTAAATTTATAGATATCCTCTCAGGTTTTGCGATTACATTAATAAACAAAGAGTTAGGCTGAGCATGGCATATCTCTATTCTTTCTTAGGTCTTTCTACACATATGTAGCCAAACTTTTTCCTGAATGTGTTGCCTCTAATTTCTATAATATAGATATGCTTAGGAATCTGATAATTGCTGTCCAGAAATGAGTTTTAGTGTTTGTTATTTCTAAAAAAAACTCAAACTTTCTATATTGGAGAACCTCCAATTCAGTTCAGGAGTGCTGAAATACATGGTATAAAATGTGTTTACATGAATAGTACTGAATTAAAAGAATAAAAATAATTGTTGTTCCCAAATGATTTGTTCTTTTTATGTATGCCCTATTAAGATATAAGAATGATTACAAAATTTGATTTTATGTTTCCAGTGGTTGCTAAAGTAAATAAAATAATGCCAAATATTGTGACAATAAAATGGACTCTTTTGGTGATGTACATAAAACAGTGCCTGGCATAAATAAAATGTAAATGGTAAGTGTTATGTTTCAAACATACCATTGAAAATTCATATTTTTCTAGGTGCTTTAGAATCTTTTTACCCTTTTTTCATCGGATTTCAAAGTGGCTTCAACCTAAGTTCAAAATGACTTCTCACACAACTTCTTTCTTCATATGCATTTTATTCCTACTTGTCTCTCCAGAAAATGCACTCTGTCTCATGTGTGTTGCTCATCTGGGCAGTCTCATTCCTATGTGCCCTTCATATGCCCTTCATAGTCTTGGTTTCATTTCATCCTCTTTAGTGCTCTGTAGAGGAATTATGTTTTGTGTTCAAAAATATAATTGAGTAATACCTACTTGTGAAACCAGATTGCTGGCCTTTGAACTGGAGCACCAGCCACTGGGCTGAGTCCTCCATGTAGGGCCCAGGCCTGGAGCGATTAGTGCAAAGTTCAAATCTATGGCTACTCACAAGTGAATTTGGCAACCATTGGGTGGCCCCTGACCTCCCCAGCCCTTTAACCTGTGACCCCAGGCCACCCTTTCTGCCAGTGAGACACACCATACACACACACACACACACACACACACACACACACACACATCCCCTGTTCTCCAAGAGAAATGAAAAACAAAACACTGCAGTTATGTATTAGGATTTAACAAGCAGGATCATTGAAAGAAAATGTCTCAAAATTATCCTCAGATGAGCTATATTAGTAGAGCTAGCAGCACCACCACAGGCAGCCATGATTAGGAATTAACTTCTGAAAGTGTTAGAAGAGATAAAGCATCACAGCCATAGGCATGCAGAATTGGCCCTTCCTGGAAGTGAAAAAACTTTCCTTCAAATCCCATGATACAAGGAGAATTAGGACATTTCACTATTGACAGAACAAAGGACTTCTGAAGGGCAAGGCAGACCTTTCACTTCAGAGAACAAAAAAGGTTCTTTACCATATAGGTTTCTAATGTAAATATAGGGGTTGCAATTTTTGTACTACAAGATATGGCCTCACCTGACCTACATGTCAGAAGTCAAGAAACCACTGCAAAGAACCAGGTTTCATTATAGCTTGTGCTTGGTCTAAGGATTAGAAGAGGGGAAGTCTAGGCTTGTACACAGTTGCAAGTGGAGGGAAAGTAATATATGACACTTCCTTATCAACTTGCAGTCACTGACACAAAGCTAAAGGATGCCTGGTCTTATGGTGATATTTTATTTGTGCTGAAATGTGATTTTATTTGTATGTTAATAAGTAAGGTTACTTGGGGGTCAGAGCTAATAGCAAGCCATAGCAGAATTCTGGCAGTGGTAGCACATGCCCATAATCCCGATCACATGACAGGCAGATCTCTGTGTGTTCAAGGACACCAAAATCATGGAGACACACGCCTTTACTCTCAATATCAACCATAGAAGACCTGGAGGTCTGTATAGATAAGCAGTGATGAGGAGGTCATGTGTTTGGGTTTACAACCAATGAGAAGGCAGAACAGAAAGTCAATAAAATGACAGATACGCAGGAAGTAGGTCTCTTTGGGAAGGGTAGGACAGCAGTGGGTGGTAAGAAGGCGGTTTTATTCTCAGCTCTTAGATACTGCTCTGACCCCTTGGGCTTTTTACTCTGCATTTGGCTCTGTGTTTCTTAGTTAATAAGACTGTTACATCTACATGGCCTAATTTCTGGGAGAGGGAAGAAAACATTGAGAGGGTCTGTGAAATATCATGCAATGGTGTCAACAATGTTTTTAAGGATATCAGCATTAGTTAATCATGTGTGCATTTGGGGATTAATCTAATTATTCAGAAGACCAAAAAGGCATATAATAAGAAATCATCTACATTGTTACCATATATCTTAATTTTCATTCTTGAGTAAAGTATATAGGAAGATTTACGTGGTCGAGCAGGAAAACAATTACCTTCTGACACACTGAAGTAAACTTGCCATAAGCATGTCATCATTGTCTCATTTTAGAAAACTATCACTTAGCTTGCCTTTCTTGCTTTCTTTTTCATTCCCTTTGTTTGAGACAAGGTCTCACTATGTAATTCTTAGATAGATAAATAAATGAGATAGATAGATAGATAGATAGATAGATAGATAGATAGATACATACATACATACATACATACATACATACATACATACTTACATACATATATACATACATACATACATAAAAAGAGGTAAAGGCATAGCTAGACAACAGGTAGACAGATAAGAGAGATCAGACATTCTGCATATAAGACCACACTTGGAATATTTTCCTTCTCCTCTGTTCTTAACCTTCCTTTTCCCTTACTCCATTGTTTAGATATTTTTTTCCTTCATTGGAACCTGTTTTGTTACCATGTCATGTATTTTTTTAAATTGTAGATTCCACATATGAGAGAAACCATGTCATATTTGTCTTTCTGAGCCCAGTTTAGTTTTTAGATAATATCACGACCTTACTTCCATCTCTTTTCATTATAATGCCTATCATATGGGTCTGGGAGCCATCTATTTTAAACAAAGGCACTCAGGGACACATCACTCTGAGTCCCAGTTTCAATGGGAGAGTTAAGCTAAAGTTTGGCCAGTATTATGCTCCAACTTAAAAAAAAATAAGTTCTCTCCTGAGGATATGGTATAAATGATAAACACTACACCAACCAAAACAAAACAAACAAACAAAACATGGGGTATGGAACTAAACAGATCCTTTTCAAATGATGAAATCCAAATGATTGAGATATATTTAAAAAATAATGAACATCCTAAGTCAGAATGACTAAGATCATGAAACTAAATGATAATATATGCTTGCATAGATATGAGGAAAGTGGAAGACATATTCACTGCTGTGGGAGTGCAAACAAATGCAGCAACTATGGAAATCGGTGTGAAGGTTCCTGAACCATGTACGTGTGTGTGTGTGTGTGTGTGTGTGTGTGTGTGTGTGTGTGTGTGCCAATCATGTGATCCATCTAGATTACTCTTGGGGACATACCAAAAAATCTCCACATGCTACTATAGAGTTAACTGCTCCTACACATTAATTTGTGCTTTATTCATAATAGCCAGTAGATGGACCAGACTATCAACTAATAAATTGAACACGAAAATTTGGTAAATTTACAAAACAGAGTACTATTCAGCCATTTAACAATGAAACTCTGGGGAGTGCAAACTTGTACAGCCACTTTAGAAATCAGTACAGAGACTACTTGGAAAATTGGGAATCAATCTACCTCAACACCCAAGGATACCACTCTTGGGCATATACCCAAGGAATGCTCAATCATATCACAAGGACACATGCTCAGCTATGTGCATAGCATCATTATACATAATAGCCAGAATCTGGAAATAACCTAGATGCCCCTCAACCGAAGAATGGATAAAGAGAATGTGGTCCATATGCACAAAGGAGCATTACTCAGCTGTAAAAAACAATGACACCATGAAATTTGTAGGCAAATGGATGGAACTAGAAAATATCATTCTGAGTGAGGTAACTAAAACTCAGAAAGACAAACATAGTATGTGCTCACTCATAAGTGGATACTAGATGTAAAACTAATGATAATCAGACTATAACCCACAGCTCCAGAGAAGCTAGGAAACAAGGAGGACCCTAAGAGGAATGCATAGATTACCTTGGGAAGGGGAAACAGAGGATACCTTCTTGAGTTAACTGGGGATGAGGGGGGCAATAGAGGGGAGGGAATGGGGAATGGTCAAGCTGGGGGAAGGATGGAGTGGGAGAACATTGGAAAAGATATCTTGATAGAGGGAGACATTGGGGCATAAGGGAGAAACCTGGTGCTAGGGAAATCCCCAGGAATCCACAAGGATGACCCCAGATTAGATTTCTAGGAATAGTGGAGAGGGTGTCTGAACTGGCCTACCCTGTTAATCAGAGATCTACAACCAAGCACCAGGCCGAGCTCCAGGAGTGCTGCTGAAGAGAGGGAAGAGGGATTATATGAGCAAGGGGAGTCAAGGTCATGATGGGGAAATCTACAGGGACAACTGAACCAAGCTTGTAGGAACTCATGAACTTTAGACCAATGTAACATGCATGGGACTGGACTAGATCCTCTGCATACTGGTGAGACAGTTGTGTATCTGAGTATGTTTGAGGGGCCCCTGGCAGTGTGATCAGGATCTATCCCTGATGCATGAGCTGGAATTCTATGGTTAGACACCTTGCTTACCCTTAATCCAGGAGGGAGGGCCTTGGTCCTGCCTCAGCTGAATGTACCAGGCTTTGCTGTTCCAGCATGGAAGGACAGGATGGGGGTTGTTAGAGGGGAAAGTGGGGGGGGGGGCAGAAGGCAGGATGGGAGGGGGATCTGTGGTTGGTATGTAAAATGAATACATTTTTTAAAATTAAAATGGAATTATAAAAGCTAGGATGTGGTGGTCCATGCCTTTAATCCCAGCTCTCTGGATGCACAGGTGAGTGTATCTCTGAATTTGATGCCAGTCTGTTCTACAGAGTGAGTTCCAGGACAGTCTGGGCTAAACAAACACTGTATCAAAAATTTTAAAAAATGAATTCATGAAAATTTCAAGTCTATATGGATAGACTTCAAAACAAAAATACAAAGAAAACACAGTTTAGAACAAATGTTGCATGTTGTCTCTCATATGCAGATGTTGATTTTGAATCTTTAGATATATGTGCTTCATCTGGAGGTCACAAAATTACTAATGTGTGATGGAAAGAGGCTGTCTAGAGAGCAGAGGGAGAATGGAGTGGCCTGTGATTTTAAATCAACGATTTCAGTGCTGTTCGTATGACATGACATTTGCAGATTTTCAAGGTCGCATATTGATAGTCGGTTTCTTCAAATTGTTGGATTAGCATTTGTGATGCTTTGAATGAGAATGAGCCCAAAAGGCTAAAATGTTTGAATGTTTGGTCCTTAGTCCACGGAACTGTTGGATAAGGATTAGGAGATGTAGCCTTTTTGGAGTAGGTGTGGCCTTGTTGGATAAAGTATATCACTGGAAATGGATGGACTTTGATGTTTCAAAAGCCTATGCCAAGCACAGTCTCTCTCTCTCTCTCTCTCTCTCTCTCTCTCTCTCTCTCTCTCTCTCTCCCATACTATCTGCAGATCAGGAAGTAAAGCTCTGTTTGCCTATCTATCACTATGGTTTCCACCACAATGATAATGGATGATGGACTAACCCTCTGAAACTGTAAGCAAGCCAACAATTAATTGCTTTATTCTCTAAGTTCCCTTGGTCATCGAGTCTCCTCACAGCAAGAGAACAGTAAGACAGAATTCATTTATTTGACTTTCTTTTTAATCATCAGACTAATATATAGAAATTATTTAATTCAATCAAATAAAATCATATGACATTATGGTGATATTTTATTTGTATTAAAATGTTATTTGTATGTTAATAAATAAAGTTGCCCGGGGGTCAGAGCTATTAGCAAACCATAGGAAAGCAGGGCAGTGGTGGCATACACTTGAAATCCCAGCACTTGGTATGCAGAGCTGGGTAAGTCTCTGTGTGTTCAGGGATACAGCCATTATTGGACACACATGCCTTTAATCTCAATACCAAGCAAGAAAACCTGGAGGCCTATACAGACAGGCCGTGATGAGGCGGTCATGTGGTTGGGTTTACAACCAATGAGAAGGCAGAACAGGAACACTATATAGAGACATTAACACAGGGGTAGTGAGTTCAGAGAGGTAGGACCACTGCAGGAGGAAGGGTAAGGTTTTAGCTCTTAGCTCTGACCTCTTGGCTTTCTTCTTTGCATTGGTTCTGTGTTTCTTATTTAGTAAGAAGGTTGGTTACATCTACAAATGGCGTCCAACGTGGTGGCAAGAGTTTCCACCTAAAAACTGAGAAAAAAGATTCTAAAATGGAGCTAAAAACAGCTTCCTAATTGTCTCTCTCAAATGAGCGGCAGCTGCTGGTTTCAGCTACTGGTGGGTTCCTAGTGCGTGTGCTTGATCTGCAGTAGGGTGGAAATGGGGCCTCTGCAAGTGGCACATTAGGCTGCGTGGTGGATTTAGCCTTTGCAGGTACAAAACAAAAAAAGAGGTTTTTGGGCTACACGCTGCTTGGATAAAAGCATAGACCCACGATAGCTCCCAGAGCTGGCGGTAAACGTAGCCATGTTGGGAAGCTGAGGTGGGCGGAGCCAGCAGCCACAGCTGCTGCAGTTTAAGGCAATAGATTCACAATAAGACAGATTCAGATGTAATAGTTTACAATGTGTGTAAAATATACGTAGGCTTGAAAGAGACAAAAAAGGTGATATATAAAGTTAAATAAAGAAATAAATAGTTTTTAAAAATAAAGTCTTTAAAGAGACAGTAAAGGTAGTATAAAAAATAAGCCACGTAAAGATGAATATTACACAGAGAATCTGGATTGTGTTGTCTTTGGAACTTTTAACTGCAGAAAAACATTTGATTGTAAAATCTGTTGAGTTATGCCAAAATGTATATTTTAAAGGTAACTTGACTTCAAAATTTGGATATAAGGATATGTTACTTTGGAAAGGAGACTCTGCTTTTGTTCCCACAGAAAGCCAGAGGCTATGGATTTGTTCAAGATTAAGATATATCAGATTTGACCAGCCAAGACCCCCTGAAATGTCTCCGATGACACCATGGCCCAGATGATCCAACATCCAGAATGATTTCAAGGCAACTGGCTCAGACGATACACCCTCATGGACTATTCCATAATCCTAAAATTTTCTTTGTATCCCCATAAGATACAGCGCCCCCCTCCAGCAGGAAGTAGTAAGAGAAGCTATGCCCAAATTCTCAAATTATATGTAATTTTACTTTGTTAAGGTTAAAACCTTCCTTTTTGAAAAAAAAAAGGGGGAAGTGCTGTGGGATGTATGGCAAATGTGTTGCTGATTAATCAATAAAACACTGATTGGCCGTTGGCTAGGCAGGAAGTATAGGCGGGACAAGGAGGAGAATAAAGCTGGGAAGTGGAAGGCTGAGTCAGAGAGACACTGCCAGCCGCCACCATGACAAGCTGCATGTGAAGATCCTGGTAAGCCACGAGCCATGTGGCAAGGGATAGGTTTATGGAAATGAATTAATTTAAACTGTAAGAACAGTTAGCAAGAAGCCTTCCACGGCCATACAGTTTGTAACCAATATAAGTCTCTGTGTTTACTTGGTCGGGTCTGAGGCTGTGGGACTGGCAAGTGATAGAGATTTGTCCTGACTGTGGGCCAGGCAGGAAAACTTAAGCTACATGACATGGTAATATTAACAAGTTGAAGTAATATTTGTCAGTAGCAACACAAATCTTTTTAGCCTGTCTCTTATAGTCACTAGTACTTCTAAAGCTATGTAGTTGACTGAATGTTTATGCCCACATAATAAATAAATATGTCAAAATCCTATACACTGATAATATAAAATCATGAGATGAGATGGGATTTCTGTGAGGTGTTTAGGTCATGAGGATAGGGTAGATTAGTGTCTTTTAAAAAGAGACTCCATAGAGTTCCCTTGTCGTTCCATAATGTGAAGAAATAACATAAAAATAAACTTGAAAGTTAGCCTTCACCAGGTAACAAATCTCCTGAACCTTTCCTGCAATTTTTAAACATTCATCATTGTGAGAAATAGGCTTCTGCTGCACATAAACCATTCTGGGTGTGGTCTTCTGCTGTAGGAACCTGAATGGATTAATGCAGGCAAAGAGAACCTACCACAGCGATCAAGTATTGGTGAAATTATTAAGGCCACTCCACGTAGTTAAAAGGAGATTTATTTAATGGCGTAACTTACAAATTAAGGGATAGGTAGGTCGCGGGGTCTGGGGAAGGTGTATCACAGTTCAGCAGTGTTCTCTGGAGCTCTGCTTTGTCCACATCCACCATCCAGGGTCCTGGAACCAAGATCTTGGGTCCTGGAACCAGATCTTGGGTCCCCAGGCGCCTCCCTTGGCCCCGCCTTGTAGGCGTGACAGTTGCCGAAGTCTCAATGGGGGTTGGAACTTCCAGAACAAAGCTGGAATGGCTACCCACTACAATCAAGTGTACCTTCATCACTTACAGAGTTTGTTTCAGAGTTAGGAAGCAGCAAAGGCCTGTTGGGTGTCCATGGAGACAGCAGAGGTTCATTATCTTTACATCATCCTCATTTGAATATTTCCTAACATTATTTACATTGAAACTTGCATTTTATTTAAATATTTAAATTTGTATAAAACCCAAAGAAATTGTTTTCATCTAACTAATTTTCTGTGATTGAACTTTATTCATAGGAATAGTCAAATGTCACACACTTGTTGGTTCAGAGGAAAGAACATGATGATATTAAAAACAGTGTAGATGTATACAAGTAAGATAAACTGCAAAGAAAACATGATATCTAGTTAGAATACATGAGATGCAACTTTTTACTTGTTGCCTCATCCTGACTATCAAGAGGACATGTGCATCCTCCTTGCCCCAGTTTGAATTACAAATCTTCTCATGTGGATGCCTATACTGTAGTATGCTTTTATGTGATCTACACAGTTCCTTTACCATTGAAGAGTATGAGAGAGGATAGATTTGCATCTAGATTTTAACATTTATTGTTGAGCCTGTTAACTGGAGTTTCAGGATCTGACAGGATGACAATAGTATTTGGACTTTGGAAGTTTTAATTTCAATGAAAGAAGAAAATTAGTTAGTAAGTAGATGAGCCTGTCTGTAAGATTGTATCTGCATTTTATTTCAGTGGATATCAGTAAACAGAATACATTTGTATAAACTATACAGTGTTTTCATATACATTTATATGAAGAGGGTTTTTCACTTCTCTGAGAATGTTGAGTCCTATCATAGTCACTATTAATTTGTAATTGAGAACTGAGAAAGGGAGACTACCAGCGATGGTCTTTGTATATTGGCGAAATTATTAAGGCCACTCCACGTGGTTAAAAGGAAGATTTATTTAGTGGGTAACTTACAAATAAAGGGATAGGTAGGTCACGGGGTCTGGGGAAGGTGTATTGCACTCCAGCGGTGTTCGCTGGACCTCTGCTCGGTCCACCTGCACCGTACAGGGTCCAGGAACAGAGAGAGAGAGCTGGCCCATCCAGATCTCGGGTCTCCAGGTGCCTCCCTTGGCCCCGCCTTGTAGGCGTGACAGTAGCCAAAGCCTCAATGGGAGTTGGAACTTCCAGATCAAAGCTGGAATGGCTACCCACTACATCTCCCCCTTTTTGTCTAAATAAGAAGGTTCTAACCTAATACAAGACTATATACAAAGGAATGGTTAGCAAATATTGTCCAGGAATAATGAGGGATAATAACCTAGATAAGATGGAACTACAACCAATGCGAACAATATCAAGCAAGAAACACATACTAAAATCCAGAGAAGTATAGAGCATAGGTAAATGGCATGTTACAAAGATCATTCCAAAAGGTGTCCTATCCTAAAGAACCTGAATCTAATACTTAATATGTTCTATTTACTAACTTGTAACTATAACTTCTAGTCTTCAATCCCATCAAAGACCTGAGAAGGAATATAATGGTACCTGAGAAATGGTAGATGGATGCAAGCAACTTTCGGGAATCTTGCAAGAGTAGACCAAGACACTGGCAGCCTAGAGAGTCACCTAATGTTTCTCAGCATTGTTGGTGCATTCAAATTGGCTACACGCCTAAAGTATCTGACAGACCATTTTCAGAAGCCCGAATTCTGAAAGACCATCTTACCCTGTCTTGGGTAAATGGTACAGTGTTTGCTTTCCTTGTGTCCCGCTTGTCCAGAAAGGACAGCATTGCATTTGTACTGTCAGCCATCGAGGCAAGGGCAGTTCTTTGCCCAGTAGGCCATTTTGTGCCAAGAAGACAAACTTCCAAATGGAAATGTCTTAGAAGCCCAACATTCTCTCGGGATCAAATTGGTGAAGCCAGGAGCAATTGTGTCTCATGTCAACAGAATTCTAAGTTATTTAAATGCCATATTCTCTAGGTCTATGAAGTGTTTGAAGATTACCTGTCCATCTGACCTATGTATCTGTAAATTTGGATAACCTAACTAACGTAACTATAGAGATGACAAGCATGGGTGACTATAAATCTATAAGTCTTATCTACCGAAATAACCTAAGGACTAAGGCTTCACATAAACAAGGTAAATAGTCTATAAGCAAATGTATGGTAAAGAACAATGACTTCAAAATTGTGACAATACAAAAGATATTTATAACAGAGGTAGGAATATATAGTGTGATATGCAGTATGACAATAATCTTAAGTATATATCAATATACCAAATATCCTAAACAGAAGTAGAACATACATAAAGTATGACAGATATAAATTTACATTTGTATCAATATACAAATATTTCAAATAAGAGTAGAAATATATGTACATTATTAACAAATATAGTTCTGTATTTATATCAATATACAAATTATCTTAAACAGGAATATAAAAATAGTTTACATTTGTATCAACATATAAGAATCCAATACAGTGCAAATTACAGTGCAAATTATCTAAGGCTGCTATTTTACTAAATTTGTTTACTAGTATATACAATGATCTACCATAATATCTTATACCTAACCATTCCATTTCTTCTTTTCCCTTTTCTCTCTCTCTCTTTTTTTTTGGAATACTGAGTCTAACATTTTCTTTCACCCCCAACCCTATAACCATCATCCATAAACCTGAGAATTATGAAACCTAAGGGAGCAGGGGCATCATTTTCTTAGAATTGCTTCCTACTCTTTAGGGGGTGATGTTATCTCTGTTGGGTACTATGAGAAAGCTCAGATAGTTAAATCTCAGTTAGAATAACTGTAGGTTCTGCAGCAAGTCTTAGAGTAATGGGTAAGATTGTCTGAAATTCTGGCAAGAAGTGTGGTATGATGATGATTACCATGGCATCATTCTGGATTGGGTAGAGCTGCTGTTGTTGGGGCCCCATCTTCCTTCTGGAGACTTCCGAGATTGCTATTGGAAAAACTGATTTGTTATCAAAATGGAAGGTTTGGATTTAAAGAGGACATAGCATGTAAGAAAGGATTCTGAGAAATCAAGAGTAAGCATAGAGAGAATTAGAATCTAGAAGACAATGGTCCCTTTTTATTGGTTTCCTTCTGTCCAACACCAGAGGGCTCTTCTGATATGGGACCGAAGAATCTCTCAAACTTTTCTTTTAGCAATATGCTTGGGTTTAGAGAAGGAGTGAGCCAATTCCATCTCCAAAGCCAGCTTGGCTTATAATTAAATTGGAACCACAACTTTTCTAGATTGATAGAGAGATAGATGTTAGACAGTGAGATTTTACCGTGTGTAGATTGGTACCAACAGATTCTTTCTTTCTGCTGTAAACATCCAGATATCCAAGGCCTTATGATTTTTGGAAGATGGGTATTTCCATTATCCTGGAAAGACAAAAACAGAACCCTACCCCAACCTTTGATTGTTAAATTTTTCTTACAACTTGTAGAGATGTCACATTGGTGGATGATCTTTTACTTCTCCTCATCAAGGGGTTTTTCCTGTTCGAATCGAATTTTTATTAATTTTGTTGGTATCCATAGCTTTTCTTCTCCTGCAGAAACAAAGGCAAAACCCCTTCCCCAACATAGAACATATCCAGGTTTCCATTCTGAGGTCAGCACATCCTTGAAATAAACCAGTTGGTTTCGCTCAGGAGTTTTGTCTGTCGTCCAATGTCTCTCTGCAGCTGTTGTTCCTTTCTCATCAGCATTGAGAAAATTCAAGGTTAATAAAGCACTATGCAATCTATTTCTAGGAGTCATTGTTACCTGTTGCTGTTTATTTAGCATATCCTTTAAAGTTCGATTGGATCTTTCTATGACTGCTTGGCCTGTAGGATTGTGTGGTATACCTGTAACATGCTTTATATTGTAATAAGCAAAGAATTGTCTCATTTTATTGGAGACATATGCTGGGGCATTGTCTGTCTTAATTATTCCCATGATAGCCATAACTTCTAATAGGTGTGTAATCACAGAATCAGCCTTTTCAGAACTCATAGGAGTTGCCCATTGAAATCCTGAATAGGTGTCAATGGTATGATGTACATACTTTAATCTTCCAAATTCTGCAAAATGTAACACATCCATCTGCCCTATTTCATTTCTTTGTATATCTTTTGGATTGCTCCATGCAGGTAATGGAATTTGGTTATAGATGGAATAAGTAGGACATCTTTTCACAATATCCTTAGCCTGTTGCCAAGTGATGGAGAAATCCTTCTTCAAACCTTTGCTATTTACATGGTATTTCTTATGAAATTCTGAGGCTTCTAGCACATTACCTATTAGTAACTGATCAATCTCATCATTACCTTGTGCTAGAGATCCTGGCAAACCTTTATGGGATCTGATATGTGTGATATATATATATATATATATATGATGTTCCCTTTTTCTGATGATTTCCTGCAATTGTATGAATAATGAAGTTAATTCTGTATTATCAGGAATAAATTCAGAAGTTTTAATATGTAAAAACAACTCTCTCTGCATATTGAGAGTCAGTGACTATATTGAGGGGTTCTGTGAAGTCCATCAGTACCATAAGAATGGCATCCAGTTCTGCCTTTTATACAGAGCTATATGGACTTTGTACCACTTTACTTAAGTCTCCTGATTTATATCCTGCTTTCCCTGATTTATTTGCATCAGTATAGAATGTGAGGACTCCAGAAATTGGCTTTTGTCGTACAATGTGAAGAAAGACTCATTCAGTCTTCTTTATGAATTCTATTCTCTTGCTTTTGGGATAGTGGTTGTTAATCTCTCCCAAAAAGTTACTGCAGGCTCTCTGCCAGTATTCATTATCTTTCCATAGTGATGAAATTTCCTCATTAGTACTACAATTTATGCTGGGTCCATTCCTGTCAACTGGTGAAGTCTTAGTTTACTTTTTTTAAATCAAATCAGAGATCTTTTCTGTATAAGTCTTTAATTTCCTATTTGGTTTACATGGTAGGAATATCCATTCCAATATAATATCTTCCTTCTGCATCAAAATACCTGTTGGGGAATGTCTGGAGGGAAATATGACAAGAATGCATTAAGCTCTGGATCCACACGATCCACATGTGCTTCTCGAATTGTCTTTTCTACTAGAGCCAATTCATTCTCAGCTTCGGCTGATAATTCTCTTGGACTATTTAATTCTTTGTCCCCTTTTAAAGTATTAGCCAAATTTTGTAGTCCATCTTTGGGTATTTTCATGATACCCAGTAAGTTGGAAATGCTTCCTAATAACTTTGAAATCATTAAGAGTCTTCAATTGATCTCTCCTTAGTTGTACCTTTTGGGGTCTATTTTTTTGTAGCTCTATCTTATATCCTAAGTAATTAATAGAATCTCCTCTTTATATTTTTTTCAGGAGCAATTTGCAGTCCCCAGCAAGGTAAAACTTTTTTTACTTCTTCAAACATGCTTTCTAATGTATCTAACTTTGGATCAGCTAATAGGATATCATCCATATAGTGATAAATTATGGATTGTGGAAACTTTACACGAATTATCTCCAATGATTTCTGCACAAAGTAGGGCTGTTTAACATTCCCTGTGGGAGGACCTTCCATTGATATCTCTTGACTGGCTGAGAATTGTTATAATTAGGTACTGTGAAGGCCAATTTTTCTCTATCATTTTCTTGTAAGGGTATGGTAAAGAAACAGTCTTTTAAGTCAATAACTATTATAGGCCATTCTTTAGGTAGCAGAGAGGGCAAGGGCATCCCAGTCTGTAGGGAGCCCATTGGCTGAATTACTTTATTAATAGCTCTCAGATCTGTCAGCATTCTCCAATTACCAGATTTTTTTAAATAACAAATACAGGAGAATTCCAAGGGCTGGTAGATTCTTCTATGTGTTGAGCATTTAACTGCTCTTGAACCAGCTGTTCTAAAGCTTGTAGCTTCTCTTTTGTCAAAGGCCATTGTCCAACCCAGACAGGTTTATTAGTTAGCCATTTTAAAGTAAGGCATTTGATACTTCTGAGAGTTCAACAGCAGTCATGCTCTGTTTGTGAACAGCCTGAATGGTTGGTGCCTGATTTTTATAGCATGTCATGATATTATTCCTAGAAACATGCATTGGTCTATATTCCTTTTCTGAAAGTGTAGGAATTTTAATCTGGGTATTCCACTGTTGTAACAGATCTCGGCCCCAAAGATTTACTGCTACATTTGCTGCATATGGCTTCAGCCTTCCTCTCTGTCCTTCTGGCCCTATGCATTCAACCCATCTCAAACTCTGTTTTATCTGAGATAGGGTGCCAATCCCTAAAAGTTGGACATCTACCTCTTGAAGAGGCCAATTTGGATGCCATGATTTTGGTGTAATTATAGTCACATCTGCACCTGTGTCTACCAGGCCCTCCATAACCAGGCCATTAATTCGAATTCTAAGCTTTGGTTTTTGTTCATTTATGGAAGTGTACAAAAATATTTGTTTTATAGTGTTCTTTGTAAACTGTGATCCACCTATGAGAGCTGTTTTATCATCCATTGCAGTATTGATTTTTATATTAGGCATTGGTTTATTCAGTTGTCCTGGACCGGAATTTCTTTCACAGTGGCTGGGAATGTTCATACTAAATTTGATTTGGGGGCCTGCAAGAGGCCCCCTGAGGCGTTTCCCACCAGTAAAGGGTTGCCTCGTATATCTATTTTTGATCTGCACTCACTGGTCCAATATTGGCCTTTGCCACACCTTCTACATAATCTGGGAGGTGGTTGGGGTCTCCTGTTTAGGCTATTCCTAAAAGGAGTATTACTTCTAGGAGTACCCCATGTACAGTTTTTACTTATATGACCTGGTGTACCACATTTAAAATATTTGGTAACACGGGGCCTTCTTTCACCTCTGGGAGTTGTCTCTCCTATCCAAGCCTCATTACTGTAGTTACGAGACTCAACACCATTAGTATACTGAATCCATTTTTCCAAAGGAGTTGATCTAATTTTTAATGGTGTAAATATTCTTCTGCATTCTGCATTAGCATTGTCGAATGCCAAGGACTCAGTTAGTAATTTTCTTAATTCTTTATCTGACACAGCTCTTGTTATACCTGTGTTCAGTCTTTGTAAAAAATCAGTGAAGGGTTCGTGCAGTTCCTGAAATATCTTTGTGTATACCTCAGTTGGTTTTCCAGGTTCTGGAATTTTTTCCCAAGCATTTAGAGCTGCTGTATGGCATAGGGATATTGTATGCTCATCATAAATGGCTTGTACATTCCTGTCAGTGAAACATCCCTCACCAAGTATTTGATCTTGGGAGATCACAAAACCTCTGAATTTACCTTGTTGTTTTAAATTTTTTGACTCTTCTCTCAACCAGCTTTTCCACTGTAGCTTCTGGCTATATTCTAGAACAGCTGAAATTAACTGATGCCAGTCATCTGGGATGATTCTATGTGAGGTAGACCACAAATTTAACATCTGTTTTACGTATGTGGAGTGTATCTCATATGTAACTACTGCTTCCTTTATATTTTTAAAGTCCCTTGTTGAAATTGGTTGTAATGTATATGTATTATATGGCTCGGGGTGTGTGTCATCCGCTGGCTTCTCATGGATGATAACAGGATAAGCCATTGTGTGAGAGCCATTTGGAGATGTTACAACCTCTATGGTCTTGCCCTTCTGCTTATTAGGTCCCTTGTCATGTTTACTGAGAGTTTCTTCTAAGGCCTGCAAACGAGCACCTAGGGTCTGTTCTATGGAGTGAACCTCCTCTCTGGCAAGAGACTCTAGATTTCTCATGGAATCATAGAAGTTTTTATGTTCCTCAGAAACACATGATTCCATGGACCTTATCTTATCAATTAATGATAATCTTTCTTCCTTATATAGTGTCTGGAGAGTTAGTGTTCTGTCCATTAAATATTCACATTTATTATCAATAAGATCAATTTTCGGTACAAGCCTGTTTGGTAAATCCTGATCAGCAGATTCCAGAGAAAGAATCTTTTTTTGTAAGCTTTCATTGCTATCCTTTAAAGCAGATTCCAGAGAGAGAATCTTTTTTTTGTAAGCCTTCATTGCTATCACTTAAAGCCTGTATCAGTCCCAATAATGTCTCATCTTTGTTCTTGTTATTAAGTCAGTGTTTGAACACTGTGTGAATTATTATGATGAATGCCAAAATGGTACAGGCCAGATATGCCTTAGGAAGGTTGTATATATCCAGGAAGATGTCATTCATCATACAGGCAAAAAGGTTTTCAAATTCTTGTGAGGTAATGTTGTCAGCCATATTACAAGAATTACTCAAAATTTGTTAGTCAATTTTAAGGTGTAAAATTATCAAGTACTTTTACTTGAAACAATATGCTTACCTTTCATGGTTTTGGGGGGTGTAGTAGCACTTTTCAGCCAGCAGGTGGCATTGGTACAGCTCCAAAGCAGGGCCTGCTGGTGATCTTGGCTGACTGCAGCTCTCTGGAGTCAAGATGGCGGGAGCCGAAGCCCGCACCGGCATTCAGGAAGCGGGGGAGTGCCTCTTTCGCTGGTCTCGAGCTAAGCTAGGGAACTGAGACCATACTAGCTGCTCCCTTTTTTGGGAATGGAACCCTGTAGGTGTTCCCTGGTTATATGGAACTTTGCAGGCAGGTTTAGGTACCAGCTAGCCGGGGAGGAGGCTGAGGGTGGGAGCCACCCAGGCCTTTGGAATTTGCCCCTCATGAGCACCAGATATTGGTGAAATTATTAAGGCCACTTCATGTAGTTGAAAGGAGATTTATTTAATGGCATAACTTACAAATTAAGGGATAGGTAGGTCACAGGGTCTGGGGAAGGTGTATCGCAGTCCAGCGGTGTTCTCTGGAGCTCTGCTTGGCCCACCTCCACTGTCCAGATTCCCGGAACCGAGAGAGAGCACTGGCCCATCCAGATCTCGGGTCTCCAGGCGCCTCCCTTGGCCCTGCCTTGTAGGCTTGACAGTTGCCAAAGTCTCAATGGGGGTTGGAACTTCCAGATCAAAGCTGGAATGGCTGCACACTACACTGCAGTGTTTCAGTGATATAAGCAATTCATTTTTGACTTTCTCTTTTCTCTATTAAAATATGATAATTGCCTTAATATATTAAACTTTGTATGCTGAATTTAACATTGAGAATAAAATACTATAGACAATTTTATGCTAATGATTATAATTATTTTCTGTTTCTCATGAAAATAGGTTAAAAATGTATTATTTTGAAAAGTTCCATTATATTATTTTATATCAGTAATAATGAAAAGCAATAGACAGTTTCTATCAGGCTTATAAAATTAAGAAAATATTTTCAAGTAAATAATGAATGCCTTGTATATTATATTCAAGTAAATAATGTCATATATATATGCAATTGCATATGTACACAATTGTATATAATAGCGTGTAAAATGAATCTTTCAAATTTTACAGCTCTAAAATTCTGTGTCTATGTAGAGGGCAGCAAAAACACTTTTCATCTTTCACATTTTGTGCATACTGGACTTTAAAGCTATTTTAGAACTTACCATTTAGAATTTACAATAAAAACAACCTTAACATTATGTATAATTGAATTTGATGATTTCTGGTAGAATATACATCCAGAATTTCTGTTCAAATATTACTGTAAACTAGAACAATTTCTTGGGATTGTATTTTTAGCATTCATTTAAAGTGATTCAGCTGAATCAAAGCTGAATATCTTTTCAGAATGTGAGTAGCAGAGAAAAACTGTTTACCCAACTCTGGTAGGAAGTAGTAAAACAGAATATTTTGCTATTTATCTTTTTCCATTGCTTCTATTCAATTAATATGTTATCTAGATTTCAGCCTACAGAGTACTGCTGCCAACTTTGGTGCTTCCATCCTTAATAACTTTTCTCTAGTAATTAATTCACAAACATATCATGTTCTAAGTGTGTCTCAACCTAATCAAGCTGACAGTTAAGATTAGCCAAAAGAGATGGAAGAGTGGTAGAAATGACACCTTGTGGCTGCCAGGAAGCCTTTAGAACTGTGAAAACAAACTTCTTCCTTTCTCCTTTCATCCATGCAAAGCTCTGAACTTGAATTGTGACACACACACTCAGAATTGAAATTTCTCCTTAGTTATTCCTCCTTTGTATTAACCATCTATAGATATAACCAACCATCTTATTAAATAAGAAACACAGAGCCAATTCAGAGAAAAAAGCCAAGAGGTCAGAGCTAAGAGCCTCACCCTTCCTGTTTCAGCGATCCTCTTCAGTCAAGCGAGCTCTCCAAAAGGGACCTACTTCCTGTGTGTATGTCTTTATATAGTCTAGCTGTTCTGCCTTCTCATTGGTTGTAAACCCAAACACGTGACTGCCTCATCACTGTCTGTATGGACAGCCCTCCAGGTCCTCTATGGTATTGAGATTAAAGGCGTGCGCCACCACCGCCACGCACTTGCTATGGCTCTAATAGCTCTGACTCCCAGGCAACTTTATTTATTAACATACAATTAAAATCATATTTCAGTACAAGTAAAATACCACCACAACCATCTCTCCATACACCCGCTGTATAGACACATAAAAAAAAGGGCATTTTACTGTCAGTTATTTATTGTCCAATTAGATCCAGTTGACAATAAAGATTATTAATCTCATTGTGAAATCTTTGTAAAGCTATCTCTTAGTATTGCTCAAAGTATTTATCACTTGTCCATTAAGCACAAAAAAACACGTCTTCACTTTGAATGATATCAAATTATAATACTATGAAAGCATTCTATCTTGAGTGAGGTGCATCTCTTTCATTATAAAAAAAGTCACATTTGTTCCTTTAAAATTGTATGTCTTCCAAATTAAAACTTTGCACATATATCTAATTAGTTCATTGATACTATAAGAAAGAAGAAAGGAGAAAACATATTATAAACAATTATAAAGAGACCTTTAGATTTGATTTTTAAAATACTGCTTTAGTAGTTGGAGAAGTGGCTTAGTGGTTACGAGGTTATTCTAGCAAACAACCTGGGTTTGGTTCCCAAGAACAATATGAGAGTTCACAATTATCTGTAACTTTGTTGCAAAGGATGCTGGACCATCTTATGGACTTCATGGACATGAGAAAACTAATTAGTACACAAGTATATCGGCAAGCAATATACTTATGCATATAAAATAAAACAAGTAAACCTTAAAAAATAAAAATGCAACTTTACTGTGAAATAAATGACATGTGACATCCACATGTTTAATGTACAGTATGCTGTAGAATAATCCTTTTGTACACCGTGAAAATGTATTTCTCTCAATACTTTAATAAAGAACTAACTGGCAAATAACTAAAAAGGAATAGGTTAGGTGGGAGAGCCAAAATGAGAGAATGCTGGAAAGAAGGAGGTCAGAGTCACCAGTAAGATGCAGAGGAAGCAGGAGATGAATATGCCTTGATGAAAAAAGGTACCTCCATGTAGAAGAGCATAGATAAGAATTCTAGGTTGGTTAAAGTTAAAAGAGCTAGTTAGTAACAAGCCTAAGCCACCGGCCAAGCATTTATTGTTGTGGGATGTTCTATATGCCATGAAAATATGTTACTATGATTGATTGATAAATAAAGTGCTGATTGGCCAGTAGCCAGGCAGAAAGTATAGTATAGGCAGGACAAACAGAGAGGAGAATTCTGGGAAGTAGAAGGCTGAGTCAGGAGACACTGCTAGCTGCCGCCATGACAAAGACCATTTAAAGGCACCGGTAAGCCATGAGCCACTTGACAAAGTATAGATTAATAGAAATGGGTTAATTTAAGATATAAGAATTCTGCCATGGCCATACAGTTTATAAGTAATATAAGTCCCTGTGTGTTTACTTGGCTGTGGGACTGGCAGATTAGAGAGTTTTGTCCTGACTGTGGGCCAGGCAGGACCAGAAAAACTTTAGCTACAAATGGCCCCCAACGTGGAGCAAGAGTTTTCACCTAAAACCTGAGATAAAAATATTCTAAAACAGAGCTAAAAACAGTTTCCTAGTTGTCTCTCTCAAGTTAGTCGCAGCCTGTGGGCTTGAGCTAGTCTATGGCAGGTTAGTGGCTTACAAGCTTGATCTACACTCAAGATGCACATTACTCTGTGTGGTGGATTTAGCCTTTGCTAGTACAAAAAAAAAGTTTCTGGGCTACATGCTGCTTTGATAGAGGCATAGACCCACTGCCTCTGGCTGTGAGCATGATTCTTTCTAAGCTGGGGGTAAATGTACCATTTCCATGTTAAGAAGCTGAGGTGGACAGAGCCACTAGCCAAAGCTGATATTTTAGCCCTAGTAATGCTACAGTTTAAAGCAATAGTTACACAATAAGACAGATTCAGATGGAACAAGACTTTAAATGGTTTACAAAGTGTGTAAAAATGTATGTAGACTTGAAAGAGAAAAAAAGTAATGTATACAGTTATATAAAGAAATAGTTTTTAAAAATAAAGTCTTTAAAGAGACAGTAAAGGTAATATAAAAAATAAGTCATATAAAGATGGATATTACACAGAGAATCTGGACTGTGTTGTCTTTGATATTTTTAACTGCAGAGAGACATTTGATTGGAAAGGCAGTTGAGTTAAACTAATATGTATAATTTAAAGGTATCTTGACGTCAAAATTTTGATCTAAGTTTATGTTGCTTTGGAAAGGAGGCTCTGCCTTTGTTTCCACAGAAAGCAAGAGGCTTGGATTTGTTTCAGATTGAGATACATCAAGTTTGACCAGCCAAGACACACTGAAATGTCTCCGATGACACCATGGCCCAGATGATCTAACATCCAGAATAGTTTCAAGGTAACTGGCTCAGACAATACAGCCTCACAGACTACTCCATAATCCTAAAATTTTCTTTATGTCCCCATAAGAATACAGTGCCCTCATCCAGCTAGAAGTAGTATGATAAACTATGCCCAAATATACCGAGCTGGCTTTGGAGATGAAATTGGCTCTCTCCTTTTCTAAACCCAAGCATATTGCTTAAAAAAAAAAAAAAAAAAAGTTGAGAGTCCCTATCAAAAGAGCCCTCTGGTGTGGGACAGAGTAAAACTAACATTTTTAAGATTTTTATTTAAAACAGGTTGATTATAAATGTGATCTCTTTCTAAAGAAAAAAAGGGGACAGTTTAGATATGATAGGACAAAACGGTAGATTAATGAACCTACTTGTAGAGAACAACAACTTGTTTAGAAATGTTTTACACTGCTATGGATTTTAGTTTATTGATACAAGTTTAAACATAATTTTGGTATACTGTATATATATATATTTCTACTCTCGTTTGAGGCATTATGTTTATGTAACTCATTTAAATTTCAATGGATAATTAAAAATACAGATTACTAATTAGTCTTCTATGATAGTCAAACTAATAGCCATGTTAAGTTTTCTAGGTATACATAGATATATTTCAATTAGGCAGGTAATCTTCAAACACTTCAAAGACCTACAGAATATGACATTTAAAGTGTTTTAAAAATTTAGACTTTCTACACAGTGAGACATATTTGCTCCTGCCAGTACCAATTTACTTGAGAGAGGAGGATGGAGTTTATCTTCCTGTTGGCAAAAATAGCCATTTGGACAAGAAACTGTTCTTGCCTAGACTGCTTGACAAGATGATGCATTGACTGGACATGCAGGACCCATAGGAAGGTAACCACTGAACTTTGCCTGCCAAAATGGTCCTTCAGGTTCCTGCTTTGCAGAGGAAACTGCCCGACATTCTACAGAACACAGAGAAAAGTGACTGAGAGTCTCTAGGCCTGTGGGCTGAAGACAGATGCCTCAACTTTACAGAGAAACTTTGGATGACTGTCCAGGCTGCTAGCTGTCTCTGTCTACTCTTGCAAGACTCCTGAAAGTTGCTTGTATCCTTCCCCCATTTCTCAGGTATTATTATATCCTTCTGAGGTCTTTGATGTCATTAAAGACTAGATAGTTATGGTTTCCTTAGTCATGATAAAAGATAAATTAGATATGAAACCTTAGACACACAAATATAGGATAGATAGAATGTCTTCTTTAATTTTGCCAAATACAAATAGACTAGATATTATAAATAGAGTAGATATTGTAACTGTAATTCTTGCTTGATAATTGTTTTGTTATATGTAATTTTACTATGTTAAAGTTAAAACCTTCCTTTTTGAAAAAAAAAGAAAAGGGAAGTGCTGTGGGATGTTCTGTATGCTGTGAAAATGTGTTACTATGATTGATTGATAAATAAAGCGCTAATTGGCCAGTAACCAGGTAGAAAGTATAATAAAGGCAGGACAAACAGAGAGAATTCTGGGAAGTGAAATGCTGAGTCAGGAGACACTGCTAGCTGCCACCATGACAAACAACATTTAAAGATACCAGTAAGCCATGAGCCACGTGACAAAGTATAGATTAATAGAAATGGGTTAATTTAAGATATAAGAACTAGATAGCAAGAAGCTTGCCACAGCCATACAGTTTATAAGTAATATAAGTCTCTGTATGCTTACTTGGCTGCGAGACTGGCAAATTAGAGAGATTTGTCCTGACTGTGGGCCAGGCAGGACCAGGAAAACTTCAGCTACAATTTATAGTAATAATAATTCTCTGTGTGGTTATTTTAGAGCTGGCTGGTAGGATGAAAACTCCCACCTACAACAGAATATGATGAGCTTGGTCTTGTGCAGTACATTAGTCACCCTGTGCTCATCATCAATGTCATGGTTATAGCTATTTTCTCTGGAAGCTTCTGCATATTTTTCTTACTGTTTTTGATTTTTGTTGTTTTAATAATATTAACATGAGTACTGCTTTAACAAAATTTTAAGTGTACTTATACTATATTTAACTATAGATATGATATAAAATATTGATTTGTAAAATATACTCATATTGTTCTCTGAAACTCCAGACATTGAAGAAAATCTCCTGCATTCCATCATTCCATCACTCTAATATGTAATTCCAGGGGTTAAACAGTTTTCAAAAGCTGATTTAATTGAAATTATATAATAATTGTCCTTCTGTGACTTGTTTCAATCATTTAGAATGTCATTTATGTCCATTTATTTTCGGATCAATTGTGCTTATGTATCTCCCATCAGCAGAACTAAAACATAAAAATGTGAAAATATAGGAAATGATATGAACAAAGAAAGGAAACAAGACAGCTGGAATTGCAGGTATGAAACTATGAGGAGTTTGAGTTGGTCACTTTATAAATTTGGAATATAAAATTCCACTTGAAAGTAGACAGTTTTATATATCATTCTAAATAAAAGAATAGCTTCTACTTTAACTGATAGAAAGACACTAAATAGGAGTCTATCAACGTTGTATTACAGAGGGGTTTAAATTTGATAGGTCTTTTGAAAGTCTGGTGTAATGAAGAGTTCAAGTAAGGAATAATAATGTCTTCAATTAATAGATTTATTGGAACTTTGTGCATAATGGCTACAGGAATATAGAGCACAGAATCACTTTGAGATATATTGGTGAGGAATGATGAGTGAATGTGACATTGATTGATCACTTTGTTCACTAATTTGAAACCCTTCAATGGTTGTCACAATTTCACTTAGCATAAATTTTAATATCTTTATTTTGACCTAAAATAGCCTGACCTTATCCTGTGTCTTAAAATATCTCCTATTATGTGATGTCATTTCTGGCCCCTCTTACACTTGTTCCATCTAAACAATTTCCTCATAATTTTTAACCTTTTGGTTTCTTTTCCATAAGTGCTTTTATACAGACAATAAATTCACTAAAATGGTTATGCTTCTTTTTAAGTAACCAATTTCTCCATATCTTTGATGTTTCAATTGAAATAACCCTTAACACTTCTTCAGAAGGATCTCCTGATTTTTCTACTTGTCTATTTTATCATTGTTTTTTAGCATTAGTTATTCTCTTTTTATCCCATATAACAAATTAAATCTTATGTTTTGTGTGTGGATTCATGTATATGGGTAATTATTTTGTCCAATTTAAATTAAGAGAATCCTTTTTCTCTTATATCAGGTTTTACAGCAAATTTATCTACATAAAATATCATGTTTCATTCCTCTCTGTATGTTGAAGCATTTGACATTAAGAAGGTATTCAATATATTTCTTTTAACGAATGAGTGGCATAAAGAACCTAGCCAGACTTTCACAACTAGAAATAGTAATTTTCTTGAGGTTAGAGATATATTGCAGTAGATAAGTGCAGTAGATAAGTGCTATTCCTACTCTTACAGAGGATGTGGGTTCTGATCCCAAACCCAGGTTGGGTGGCTCCAAAAATGTGTAATTCTTGCTTTATGGAATTTTACACTCTTTCTTGTCTCCATGGGTACCTACAGAGTTGGTGCACACACACATAAACACACACACACACACACACACACACATACACACACATACACTCAGTTAATTAAAATCAATATTTAAAAACAAAGAAATTCGTGAGCTTGTAGGATTCTCAGCAGGTAAGGATACCTGATGCCAGACTTGATGACCAGAAAGCACACAAGGTAGGAAGATAGAACAAACTCCTAAAGAGTGTCCTGTAATTGCACAACCATCCCATGAACACTATCATACACATATAAAACAGTTACATATACAAACAGTAATTGTCTTGCTTCATGCTCAAATTTTGTCTCCAGATAGATAGATAGATAGATAGATGGATAGACAGATAGATAAAGTGAGAGTCTGCTTGCCTATTGCCTGCTTTTTTTTCAATAAGAATAGCAGCCCCCACTTTATACATAACTGAAACTAAGAAATTATTAAATAACTAAAAGAGATTTTCAGAAATTAAAAAAATAAAGAAACCAATGCCACATATGTAAAATACTATCAAGAAGCTAAAACAGCTTTCATAAAAGTAGACATAGAGAAAATGGCACAGAAAAAAATGTTAGATGGATAGAATATACTATAAAGGACAGTGTTGGGATTGGGTGGGTAGGCTTACATCACACCTATAAATCTGGAAGACATTACAAAAATGAATAGTTATATATTCCCTAGACTCTTCAATCATGTGGTACAATTTTTGGCTTAATTTGTGGAACAACAGAGATGTAATTTGAACTCATATCAAATACTTTATTCTTAAATTTGATAGTAACATCTTAAGTTATTCATCTTTGATCTCTCTTCAGTACACTCTCAGAAAGTTTCTACGGTCTCTGTTCCCTCATTTGATACCTCAACATACTGTATTTTTGACTATGTTGAACAAGTATCACTTAGCAGGCTGAGCACACAGCAGTTTTATTTTTGCACAAAACAATTCAGTTCTAGACATTTCTTTTCATTTTGGCCCTACAGTAAAATTTAGGCAGGTTTCAGCTTTTCCAGTCACTGTCAATCACAAGTAAAATTTCATTTCAATAATTCAATAAATCTTTTTTTTACTAGTGTGAAAACTTTATTTTTAATTTAGTTTAAAATTTCTTCCCAATTCTTGCTCTAACTTCAAATCTAAAGAGCCTGCAGATGGAAAAAAATCTGCTTCTTTTTTCTCATTCCCTTCTCTTCAAATCTAAATATCCCTTCATATCTCTTCATTAAATCTACCGTTTGGAACTCCTCCTGGCTAGAGTTGATGGGTTGGGAGATGGAAGAATGATGATATAATGAATGTTTCTTATCTGACTGGAAGACAGTTTTTGATGCTGCTACTCTTTCAATGGGATAAACCTTACCTTCTAATTTTGATGCAGTTGGGATATTCTCGTCATGAAATTTCATATATATATATATATATATATATATATATATATATATATATTGTATTTTTGACTATGTTGAACAAGTATCACTTAACAGACTATATATATATATTTATATAACAGACTATATATATATATATATGAAAGGATTTTTTTTTTGCTTGGTTTTTTTTTAATTATTTTCTTTTGTTTTCTATATATTCAATTCTCAAGCATCCACAAATATACCCTCCAGATTCTTAATTCTTTAGCTGACCCTTGAAGATAAAAATATTCCTTAGCATGTGTATAAATGGATAACTTTAAATTTTGTTCTACTTGACCCATATGGTAGTTTGAATAAGAATTTTCTCCAAAGATGTAGATATTAGAAGACTAGAACAATAGGTGATGACACTGTTTGGAGAAATTTGTAGGTGTTGCTCTGCTAGAGGAAGGGGCTGCCTTGGAGAGTAAATGGCTTCTGTTGTGGAATACTTGTTTAACTAGGCAAAGATGTGTTACCATTTTTTTATGTGGCCTTTGTTTAGCCAGGTAAAGATGTGTTGTATTTGCTTGTGTTAATTAAATAAAGTTAACCTGGGCTCAGAGAGGCAGGGTTAGCAACTAATTGACAGGAAGTAGCAGGGAGGAGTGTAGTGTGAGTTTTTTAGTTGGGGTGGTGTGGAAGGAGAGAGGCTTCTGGGAGAGTTAGCCAGGTGCTCCTCTTACTCCCTGAGCTCACAGGTTTGCACCCTAGCCTTTGAGTCTCCAGTTTTATTAGAACATAGAGATTTAGTTAAAGCTGCCTTTAGCAGCAGCAACAGAGCCATTGTCTAGGGAACTGAATCCCCTCCCCTCTCCTCGCCCCCACCCCCATGGCCTGAGCAGCCACTGTGACAAGGTAAAACAGCAGGCCTCACCAAGCCTAATTCTCAGTTTGCTCTCTGACTTATGCTTGTGGTTTTAGATGTGAGCTCTTGGCCTCCTGCTCTGGTTACTATGCCTGCTGCTGCTGTCTTGCTTCCCAGGCACTGTGGACTCTTATTCCTCTGGAATCATAAACCCAAGCAAACCCTTCCTTCTGTAAGCTGCCATCATCATGTTTTATCACAGCAACAGAAAAATTACCTAACGGCTCCTTACCTTCCCAGTAACAAAGGACTTAAAAACATGTCATGCCTGTGCTGTCATGTCACACTAAGCCTCCTCCACCTACAAAGTAGAGGTTAGGATTTTTCATGGTAGGAGTTAATAGTATCTCAGCATCTTTTCAAGTTAAGGGACCGCAGAAGAAGCTGTACATGCTGTTGCCTTAACACCTCCCCCATTTATGTAAAGGAAGAGACAATCACCCTTCTGGGTTTGTAAAAAGTAGTTGGAATCCAAAACCTTGAAGCATCTTCTCTACTTGGATTTCACAGCTTTCAGCTCTTACATAGACGAAAGGGAACAGAACCAATTTCAGAGACTTGGGATGCCTTTACTGAGGGATTCCTTTCTTCAGTTTAGTATCTAAGGATAATGTCCATTTTTTTTTCCTTTGAGAGATCAGCTAAGACTGAAACTTTTCCATTTCCATTATATTTCATATACTGTGCCACTGTGGGAAGATTTAGTTAATCGATTTCACTATTTTGATAATGCTTATTTTTATTTTATATACACCAATAAATTATTTTAGTATTAAATGTACTTAATGTATTTGTATTCTGTTAACCCAAGCTATATGTTAAACATCACCAGAACGGATTGCATACCAGATTATGAAGCATTGAATTAACTTTTCTCTCTTAGTGTATAGAGATTGATTGTTAATTACTCCATATAAATATGTATATATTATATATTCATATAAACTATAAAATATATATAACAATGTATGTTTATATATATATATAATCTGGATAATGTCATATAAAGAAAATATATACTGTCCTTAATGGCAATAATTAGCATTTATTCTCTAATTTCTCTTTTTCTTCTCTTTTAAGAGTAAATTTGTGTTAACACTAGTGGGCATTTGTGTCTGTTTTATGTACATTTTAACTTCAGGAAATTTCGAGTCAGTGTTTCAAAGTCTAGTAAGTCTCAGTAGCAACTGGATAGTTGGTTACATTAAATTTCTTAGAATTTACTACAGAACTATTTCACATATTCAGTGATTTACTTTTATTCCATACTACACAGGATTAACATTTTTCAGAGATTAAAACATAAAGAGAATACTACTTTATAGTAAGGAGAACAATATCCCATTTTGTTGATATATTTTTTGAAGTGGTGAATTCACCATTTACATAGCAACATTGACTATGAGGAATCTTTCACAGCATGTGCTATTCCTGTTTTGGAAACTATTGCCAGCGAAATGGAGATCATCAGTATGCTGAAGACCTGACACGTTCAGGACTCTTCTCACTTGTTTCCTGGGAGAAGCATGAGCTTTCATAAACTATTGTGATAAGTCAGTCATTACTGAAGATGGAGCAACCACACTATGAAATTAAGACACAATTTTTATTTCTGTGGTCTTTGGTATTTTTTGATTTGGTTCAGTAATAACCTATCTCCATGGTTTTACTTTCAGCTACACACTAAAAGTACAAATGAATTCCTTCAGGACTCACACAAGTTAAGAAACCATGTTGCCAACAGCAGATTATTATGACATGATTTTTGTGTTACATTCTAATTGCCAATCAATGTGGCACAGCTCTGAAGCATATTTTAAATTAGGAAGCGATAATAAAGAGAAGCCATTTACAAACCAATGGAAAATCTAAATGCAACCCCATGGATTGTTCTACTTCTCTAAATGATTTCACGTTGAGCTTCTTTCTGGTTAGAGTGTAAAACCAGCATTGGAAATAAAAAAAGCCTTTATGTACTTTGTATTTTGTAGTGACAGAAATAGTAGAAAAACCTTATAAACTGCATCTACTAATAAAATCAGCATGTGGCCCCTATAGTTTTGAGGAATTGATGGATGTACTTTTGTTGTCAGAAGAGAACAATTTTTTAATATTCAGACAAATTTGATAAAGTATTCTGAAAATATAAGTTTAAATTTAAAATCCATTTTATTCAGCAACAATTACAATGTTTACATGAATCAAAATCCAAACTAAAAGTACATCACCTAAAGGGATATAAAAGACTTAGTTGGAACACATGACTAAATATCCGAACATTGGCGTATACCTAGATCTATTCATGCCAGGACCTATGCAACATCAAGGCATCTCGCATTATTTTCTGACTTTCAACCCTTCTCTTTGAGGACCCAGTCTCTCCTGTAGGGAATCTTTGTTCCTCAGGCAATTGTTTCAGACTTCAAGATCCTACAAAGGAAAAGAATATTTCTTTCTGTCCACACGATTCTATGTTCCCAACTGGTGTCATCATTGATCATCTGTATGGGGTGGGAGAAGCATAGATTCTTAAGAAAAATCTGCTGAGAAGCTTAGAATTACATTGGTTCCGCAGTAGAAAAATTACTTATTTTTGCTCATGTTTAAACTTGCCAATTAGTACAGTCCTGAAGGAACTTTGCAAATGTTCTTAGAGCCACGAGAATCCCACTTAGCATACCCAGAGCATGTGTTAATCATGACGCTTGCATTCAGTAATGTGTTAGTCTGTGTTAGGCTAGCAGTTTCTCTAAATAAAAGATGATGCTTTAGTTCACTAGCAGAAGCCTTATTATAGACGACTCTCATATTATTTTAATACTGAAAAGCAGTCATATATAAGATGACCCTAAAATATTGTGTCTCCATTACTTTGATACATTTTAAAACATCTTCTTGGAAGGCAATAGTGTTTTTGTCCACAGTGCACTCTAACTCAGATAAATTCTGTAAAGAGTCAGAAAGTAAACGCTTCTTGAATCTTATGATCATGAATCACAAACTGTCTCAAATACTCTGCTGAAATACTATGTAAAGAACTATAGATAATATAATTGAGTGATTAAAAAAACCTTGCTTTTATATTTTGCAATATTCATAGTATGATGCCCAACCAAACAAATCTCATTCCATGTTAAGTGAGCAAATATTTAAATGTACTGCAGAGAAAAATGTCAGTTAGGAAGCTCAGTTTGTTAGTATCAATAAGGTACCATGTAGTAATGCTAATTACAAACAAAACTAGCCCTGTGATTAAGCAGAACTGAAACTTTTTCATGTCCCTGACCCACTATAATGAAAAGACTCTGCAGCCCAAAACTTGTAGAAGAAACAAAGAAACAAACAGAAAAAAAAAAAGATCAAGTTTGGAAAGATGGCTCAGTGGTTAAGATTATGGACTGTTCAAACAGAGGAACTTAGTTTGATTTTCAGAACCCATACATTGAGGTTATAGCTGCCTTCCTCCGGGCTCTGCAGCTGTGATCAAATATAGGCATGCAAAGAATACTAGTTTACTTCAGTTTAATTATTTGAGACTCTTTTAACATTCAATACCACAGTTGTACTCTTATGAAAACATATAAACAAAAGCTATTTTATAATCAAATACTACCATAGTGTATGTTTGTATAAATAATATAAAACTCATTAAAATTTTCAAGAAATTTGAGTAATTTGAGTTGTATTTGAGCACATTTTTTCTTTCATAAATAAAAGGTTTGAGATTTTAAAGTTAATACTTTATACAGGAAGAGGCAAATGATGACCCATGAGATAGTCCCAGCCATTTGCCTGCTATACATTCCATAGTCAAGATGATTTTAATGTTTTTAAATAGTTGAGAAAAAAGAAAAGAATGTCTCACAGCAGGTGCAAAGTATATTGGATTCAATATCTTCTGCACATAAGCCTGGTTTTATTGGAAAGCAACCATTTGATCAAGCTAGTTAGAGAGTACCAAGTGTTTGTACGTTTAATACCCAGGATATCCAAAGCTATTATTGCAAATGCATACTGAAGTCACAATGTTAGGAATCCATGTATGTTCACACTATTCCTGAAATGTCATCTATTTTGTACAATAATATAATAAAAACATTAATTTTAATGAAAAATTGCAACTAAGCTGAATTGTGTTCAGGTTGGTTATACTCAACACACATTTTCTTTCCTTCTTTTCACTATTTCTTTTATTTTTTGAGATAATATACAATTACCTCATTCTCCCTTCTTTTCCCTCCCTCCAAAACTCCCACATACCTCAACCTTGCTTTCTTTCAAATTCATGACCTCTTTTACTTGTTATTTTTGTAGAATATGAATGTGTCTATATTCATCTTTATACATGCACATATCTTCCTAAATTCATAAATACAGCTTATTCAGCCTGGATAATGTTACTTGTATATATGTTTTAGGGGAGTACCTACTTAAAATGACTCTGAGAAAATCCTTTACATATTGACTTGAGATTGATCTGCTGTTAATTTAGCACTAAGTCACATTTATTCCATGAAAATTGTTTCATTTAATATAGATTTAATTAACATATAAAATTGTTATTCACACTATAGAAATATTTTTAAATTATATTTTTAATAGCTTTTACATATAATTTTGCATTTTTATCTTCTCAATCAATGAATATTATAATAATAGTCCAGTAAATCTGATCAAAAAATACAAAGAAAACATTGTTAAGATGGCATGACTTGTAGAGGTAGTATTAATTTAATTGAATTATAGAATACTGAAATACAATTCTTTTTTATTTTATAATTTAATTTAATTTTACAAATCAGCCACAGATTCCTTTGTTCTCCCCCCTTTCCCCCAGCCCACTCCCCATTCCCATCTCCTCCAAAAAAAGACTTCCCTAAGGATTGAATTCAATTTGGTAGATTCAGAAATACTGACTGTTATATAAGGTACTCCCTCAATACTTTACTAAAGGAAACACTAACTATTTTAATATTTGGCTTTTTAAATTTGTCAGTACATTGAATTTCCAGTTCATCATATTAGTGTCTTAGTGTTCTAGTGCTGTGAAGAAACAACAGTGACCATGGCAACTCTTACAAAATAAATCATTTAATTGGGGTTTACTTATAGTTTCAAAGACTTAGTGCATTGTCATAATGGTGGGCAGGGCATGGCAGCATGCAGGAAGACATGGTAAATGGAATAATAGCAGGGAATTCTGAATCTAGAGCCTCAGGCAGTAGGAAGAAAACAATACTGAATCTGGATGCCATTCCCTGATGGCTAAGCATTAAAATACATGAGCCTATGGGAGTCCTTTTCATTCAGACCACCACAGTGTCCTATTTATCAAACAGATTTAGGTGCTAGGAATGGTTTTTCTAGTTCATTCTTTGCTAAGGTGTTCTCTGGCAGTATAATGGCTTCTGGAACAACTTCACATTTCCTATTCTGTTCTTAAAAGTCACAAAACCCAGTTCCCTCACCCCAATTATCTTCTGAACAAGCACTCATGAGGCACTGCAATTCCCTTGTTAATCTGTTTCATTTTTCTCCTAAAATAAATTTAATTGCCTAATATGTGATGTGCTTATGTGGTTACTTTATGTCTTCTTCACTGTTTTAAACTCTATGCGATCACCCTCTCTTGATTTGCTACCTTTTTACCAGCATTTAAAACTCTACCTAGCATTGGCTAATTTCCATAAAATATTTTTGTATGGAAAAAAATCCCATAGAATTCACATCACAGAATGAGTCCTAATATAAACTATAGAGAGCAGCAATAATAATGCATATTATTGACAAATAAGTTATAATATTTCATACAATTAATTAGGATAAATTGGTGATACAAATGGGTGATAGATACATAAAGGAATTTCTGTATTTTTCATCTAATTTTTCTGTAAACTTAAAATTATTACAAAATAATCATTACATTAAGATGATGAAAGACAGGGACAAAGAGGAAACCAATAAATGACAATGAGAGGCATTAAATATGCTGAGTTACATCACTGCATATGTCTGAGTCTAACCTGTGAGAGCGATGGGGTTTCTGAGGATCTAAGCAGATGGCACACTAAGGTAGTGGGTGAAGGAAGTAAAGGACCAATATACATTGTGCAAACTGAGGTCAGAATCCAATATTGTTATAGCCAGTAACAGTGGGCTCTGTCACCATGACTGGAATTGGAGTATCTCCAGAGGAAACTGAACAAACATAGAGGCCACAAAAAGCCTGTGAGAAAAGTGAAAGGAAAGGTCCAAGCTAATACCCCAAAGAGGCCCTGTGGTGGACTGAATGGAAATGGCCCCCAAAGGGGAGTGATTTTATTGGAGATGGTCTTGTTGGAAGAAGTATGTCACTGTAGGTGGGCTTTGAGCTTTCAAACTCTAATGTCAGGCCCAGTGGCTCTCTCTCTTGCGGCTGTCTGTGGATTTGGACTTAGAACTTAAAGCTACATCTACAGCACCATGTCTGTCTGTATGCTCTCATGCTTCCCTCCATGATGATAATTCACTAAACCTCTAAACTGTAAGCCAGCCCCAATCAAATATTTTCCTGTATAAGAGTTGCATTGTCATGGTGTCTCTGCACAGCAATAGAAACCCTTAGACAGGTCCATTGGGGTCCTCTCCTTCAGTATTCTGATGCTCTTCTCTTTATGAGCACCAACCAGAAGCTAGAGAAGCCAGGAGTGTTTTTGCAGGCTGTTGCCTGAAGAATATGCACAACCAGGAAACAAGATTGCTGAGTCAGGCAGGTACCCTCACACGCAGCAGCTTTCTTTGTCAATCTATAACTATTTTCATGCAGCCTATGATGGAAGACTGGAGTACATGATAGGCCACATTTTAACCTCATCTAAAACTTTCCTTTATTCATTCTAGATATTTTTTAATCAATAATTTGTGATTTTTTTCCCCTTGGTATTTCAAACCCCATTTTGATCAACAGATTGCTAAATATCATTCTTTGATATATTTTGAACTAATAGTGTACAAATATCCCTAATTTTTCAGATCTGAAATTCTACAAGTTTATTTAACTAGTCTTCATTATTCAATTTATCACAAAGCTCTTTCTTAGAAATATGAGTGGATATTTTGAGTTTGGACCAATTGAATTGCATAGTCCTAATTGGGCTTTTGCATATTGCTTTCTTCTTTACTTGCTGTGGTAATTTGAATGTAGTTGTCCCCCATAATCTCATGGGGAGTGGCACTATTAGGATTTGTGGCTTTGTCAGAGTGGGTATGGCCTCATCGGAGGAAGTATGTCACTGTGGTGGTGGGCTTTGGGCTTTATTATGCTCAGGAGACTGCCCAGTGAGACAGTGTGCTTCCTGTTGCCTGTAAGATATAGAATTCTCAGCTGCTCCAGCACTAGGTCTACCTGCATACAGCCATGCTCCCCATCATGCTGATAATACACTGAACCTACGAAACTGTAAGTGAGCCACCCAAATTAAAGTTTGGTTTTTTTTTTTTTTTTTTTTAAAAAAATAAGTGTCACTTTGGCCATAGTGGCTCTTCACAGCAATTAAAAAAAAAAAAAAAAAAAAAAAAAAAAACCTAACTAAGCTGGTACCACAACTTCATACTCTTCTGTTTTTCCACTGTTTCCACTTCCATCTCTTTTATTATTTGCCTTCCTTTGATTCAACTTATTTACTTTTGTTACTAACTCTAAAAATTTCAATGAAAGCCAGGCAGTAGTGGTGCATGCCTTTAATCCCAGAACTCAGAAGGCAGAGGCAGGCAGATCTCTGTGAGTCTGAAGCCAGCCTGGTCTCCAGAGCAAGTTCCAGGAATAGCTAGGCCTACACAAAGAAACTCTGTCTTAAAAAAAAAATCAAACTTATATTTGTATATATTATGATAGTTATATATATACATATATATATATAACTGTCATAATCATTGTCACTAGTATATATCAATCAATGACAATGCAATAATCATATCAATATACATCAGTATATATTTGATATATGTATATCAAAACAAAAGTCAATGACAATGATTTTCACATTTATAGCTATAAATAAATAAGAACTCTTATATTTAATAATTGCAAAAACACTATGACATAGATACATTAATTGTTGCTTTTTCACAGCTGAGAAAATTGAAACACAGAAAAACTAAGTACATCCAAGTTCTCTTTGGAATATTAAGAACTTTAAATTCCTCCTTAACATCCAGCATCTTAATCATCATCTAGAATTGTCTCCATTATAAAAAACATTTACCATTTTGAAGGGAATTCTATTCTATCACTTACTGTTGGTAAATCAGTAAATCAGCCCTGCTATGAGTATAGTGTGTTCTAGCTTGGTTATACTTTATTTTTTATGTGATTTTCCCTTGCTGTACACACCAATTATACTTCATTAGCATCCTGGTCAATTGAAGAATCTAAGAATTAATGAACAAGTATTTTAAGTGTACTTGGAAAATGAATGTTTGAGATATTGCTTACCCTTGTTCTTTAATCTAAGTCCAATAGAAAGTAAATAATAAAAGTAAATTAAATTCTAGAACAAGAACTATCAAGTTCTTCAATTTAAATGGATTATGGTGAAATTATTTATTTCTAGAATATGTAGAACCTATATTATTGCAAACTTCCAATGATAAAATTAAAATATACTTTAAAAGAATTATTTGTAAACAATACTTTTTAAATCTTATCTTCTGGCTTTGTCCTTCTTTGAACTAACATTTTATTATGACTCCCTTCAGTGGTTTCAACATTAAGAAAGACATACACATGGCACTGTAAAATGGCAGGAATTTTCTTGCAAAAGATACTGAAAACACAAACACATAGAATAATGCACCTGTGTTTAAAGATCTTGAAATCAACTTTTAGTGGCTCAAGGAAGAAATGGAACACAGGAAATAATTCCAAGACTCCTAGACTTAAGAAAGAAGCTAAAAAACATAAGTTTATTAAGGCAGTAGAAACACATTGTTAAAGGGGAAGCAGAAAGAAAAGCCATGAAAACCAAACAGAAAAATAAATGTAATTATTGTGAATATTGCAACACATTATAGTGGGAGGTGTAATAAAAACAGTGAAATACAGAGAAAAAAAAAGTAGAAAAGAAAGATGGAAAGCCATAGCCAATGTGAAACAGACAAATTCTGCCTGCAGGTACATACTTGAAGTGAAAATTATCAAAAAGGGTATTTAAAATGTCTTTGTAATTTGAGCAGAGACTTAAATAAATACATCAAAAATATCAGCTATACTCATCAAAAACATAAATCAAATATATTGATTAAGACAGATTTAAAAAACCAAACTTTTCTGGCTCCAAAGAGGAAGCATATTCTTACCCAGTGTCACGACTGCCTGACTTGGACAAAGAGACCCAAGTGCAGGTCTGGGGTAGACCACTTCAGGCTCCAAAGAGAAAACACGGTCCCACCCAGTACCTTGCAGCACCAGACAGGGGCATGAGTGAGCCAGCCTAAAGTTGTGAGCATGGGAAAGCATTCTCACTACTGGCCTGTCAGTGTGGCAGTGTGTGTGGGCAGGGGAGAGACACTCGCTCCCCCTCCCTCCTCCAACCACCCAGCTCCCTGCACCCAGTGCCTTACCTCTTGTTCTTCACCTGTAGCAGACAAGGGAGCTGACCCTCCTACTTACCAGCTGCAGCACTCAGGAAAGAAGGCCCTCTCCTCACCCAAGTAGCATAGTAGAGCTGACCTTGTTGGCAGAGGCATGTGTGACTGGCCTTGAGTGTGGGAGAGTGGGACAGCTAGCTACACCCTCCTTATCTGCCAAGTGGTGGTGAGGGCAAGGGAAAAATGTCCTCCCTGCTTGCCTCTGCTACCAGCGATGGGTGAGGGTGATGACCTTATCCCTGACCAGCTGCAGCACTCAGAAAAGTGGACTCTGCACCTTGCCTGGGCAGCCTTGTAGAGCTGACCTCATTGACAGGGTGCAGGTGAGCCACTCCAAGAATGTAAGCATGAGAGATCCGGCCTCTGCCCTCATCTGCCATATGGTGGTGTGGGTGGGGCAGGGATGTCTCACTCCCATCCTTCACCATCTTTGGCACTTGTGAGAGCTGGCCTTGAGGCCACAAAAGAGGGAGAGGTATCCCTTTCCATTACCAGCGGCAGCACTCGGGAAAGTGGTACCTACATCTCTCCTGGGCAACACAGTAGAGCTGACCCTGATGGTCCAGGTGTAGGAGACCTGATCCTGAGGGTTTGAAAGCAGGAGAACTGGCCCCAGGAGAACTGGCCCCGCCCCTTGCTCATTACTGCAAAGGGTGAAACTAGCCATGGCCCATGTCGATGCTGGAGATCTCACCATGCCTGTGAAGACAGGAGAGAGCTGGTGGGCTGACCAACCCTGCAACTACCCAGGCCCAGAGCAAGGGTTATGACTTGGCCCATCCCAACATCCACCCCATCTATGATCTGCTAGAGCTAGAGAAGGGGCTGGTCCTGTAGATCCAAAGCTGTAGGATCTCCATGACACAGGGCAACAACAGGATACTCAAGAAGAGTCCCAGTGAGGGCCCAGCATCTGTAGGGTAGAAGGAACCAGAGGCTCCAAAATAGACTCTTTGCAAAGAAAACTTGCACATAAAGATATCTGGATAAAAGAGTGTACTGAGTGATTTACTATGTCACACTACAGCTTCCATGATGAGATTTTTACCTTTTTTCTGTCTTTTAAATTTTATTTTATTTGGGAATTGTTGGTTAGCAAGGGCAAAGGATGGATATGAAAGGATGGGAAATTAATGGCATTGGGATTCATGATGTGAACGACACAAAGAATAAAAAGAAAGTTGATTAAAAAATAAACTTTTTTAAAACTCATCAATCAAGCCAATTCTGAGAATTGGTAGTAAAGAAACCTATATGGAGAATATCTAGATATGAAAAGAAAAGCTTGACTAAATTTTATTCATTTATCCATGTAAATGAATCTGTTGGAGCTGGGCTCTCCTCATGACTGTTTAATCTCTGCCTTGTGTTCAATTGGGGTTTTCTGGGTAGATTAGTTATACATACAGGCATTTCTATAGCTAAGGTGATATATTGATGATGTACCTAATTTGGTTGTGGGGTCCTGATGTTAACCTCACACAAAGCAAAACAAAACAATGACAAAATCAACACATTAAGTACAGTTATTAGTTATCTAATAAATGGACAAAGGTCAATAGTTGTCTTAAGTTGAAACATTTTAGAAAGGTTGTGGGAAATTATATTAATAAATGCAGCAAAAGAATATTTGAACATATACATATATATATATATATTTGTGTGTGTATGTGAATGAATGTGCATGCATGTTGTATGGATGAGTCCCCTTAAGTGCTGGGCACAAACTTAAAAAATACTGGGAAATGTTTGACTTCAGAAAACTCATTGGCATGAATAAGGTGTAGATTTTTCTCAGGGCACTTCCCAAGGATGACAGTCTCATTTCCTGGTTGCTAAAACAGAAGGTACCACCAGATGTGTTTACAAATGTGTCTCTCACTGAACCTAACCTTTGTTCACAGGAAGAAGTACCTTAAGGTTCTATTGCTTCCCTGAACTGAGGTGAGCCTGTGAACACCTACATTTGCAATAAATATGTGGAGCCATCCCAGCAACTTAACACCTAGTAGAATTAATCTCATCTTTGTCTAACAGTGAACAACTTCTCCTGTGAGATTCTAATTGTTGTATGACTCCTAGATGTATTGAGACCGGCATTCCTGTGTTCTGGCATTGAAGCAGGGATGCAAGTAGTCAAAGTAAGCAACAGCTTCACTCGAGGTGCTTTTTGGAGGTATTCTGTCACGATTGTTCCACCACAGTGCTGAAATCCTGACTATTAGTACACGCTTGCTTGCACAGATCGATAGTCTGTTTTTCTCTTCAGCATTTATCCTTCGATAGCAACACCCAAGACAAGAGATACAGGAATCCAGGTGCCATAGGGAACTAACTTACGTGATGACAAAAAGTTGAGCCCAGGTGTCTGCTTTCTTGCTGCAGGATTTCTAATATTTTAAAGGACAAGTAAAATGACTTCCATCTGTGTTTGAGATGACTACAGGAAATGCTGATATGGGACACATTTTTAAGGCAGAATAAAGAAATTTGCTGCTGGGCAAAGAAGAGATGGTAGTACAATTTGCTGTGGGAGTAAGAAATCACAAAAGACAACATGTAAGTTAGATGCTGGAGGAATGTAGAATAATCAATCCAAACTTTACATTGACTTTTAGACTTAGAAAACCTTGCCATTTCCAGTGATAGCACTAAAGCACATTTGTTTTCAAATCCAGAAAGTTATAGATTTTTTTGTATATGTGAAAAAACAAGTAATGTAATCTAGGTATGGAAGAAAAGCCTAAAACTCACCTTTTAAAATTCATTCATGTTTAAAATTAATGATATCTGGGATGGCTTGAAAGAAAATGGCCCCCAAAGGGAGTGTCACTGTTAGTAGGTATGGCCTTATTGGAGTATATATGGTCTCTTTGGAGAAAGTATGTCCCTGTGGAGGTAGGCTTAGAGGTCACATATACTCCTAAGATACCTCCCAGTTCCACTGTCCACTTCCTGCTGCCTTCAAGATACAGCTGTCCAGCCCCATGTCAGCCTGCACACTGCCGTGTTTAACTATGAGGATAATAGACTGGACCTCTGAAACTGTAAGCCACAACCTCAATTAAATATGTCCTTGGTAAGACTTGCTGTGATCATGGTGTTTCTTCAGTGGGATAAAAACTCTAACTAAGACCGAAGTTTGTACTAACAACTGGATATTACTGTGGTAGGCCAGGCCATGTTTTGGTTAGGAGGAATTTGGACATTGGTGTTTTGGGTTAGGAAAGCAGTGGAATACTTTAGTCACTGCTTGATGTGCCATACTAGGAGGAACATAGAGGTAATGGTGCTAATAAGGATTTGAACTGTTCAGGGCTGCTCAAGAGGTTTCAGAGGAGAATTTTGGTGTGTTGCCTAGAAATCAGTCTTGTGATATTTTCGGTGAAGAGTGTGGCAGCTTTTTGCCCTTATCTGAAGAGAAGAGTCTGACTAAGGCTAAAGTGAAGAGTTTTGGAGTAATTCTATTGGTAGAGGCAATCTCAAAACAGCCTAGTATAGACTCTGTTGTGTGGCTATTAGTGGTAACTCTAATGAAGATTTATAATGAAAGGAGCAAGCTGAGCAAATAAAAATATAAAATGTACAGATTGAGAAAAGCTGTATTAGGAAGTGGAATAGAGCTAAATCCCATGTTCAAGAAGATGAATGGATTAAGATGCAACAAAGGGTGTGGTGACTGAAGGACAAGATCCCATCCACCTAAATTTCCAATTTGTGGCAAGGAACTAAAGAAAAACTTAGAGTCTGGTGTGATGGTACACATCTTTAATCCCAGAACTGGGAAAGCAAGGGTTGCCTGATTTCTTTGAGGTTAGCCTGGTCTATAGAGCAAGTTTCAGGACAGCCAAGCTTAGGCAGTGAAGGACAGAAAGCTGGTGAGGCTGTAATTAAATAAGGGGTCATGTTCCAGCCTCAGTAAGCAGCAGAACTTGGCAGCTTCTGCTATGTGGTTCTGAGTTTAGAGTCAAGGAGGGACTAAGGGAAGCCACTGAGACTAGGTATGTATGTGTCAGGGATATCTCCAAATGGAGGACTAAAGAGGCCATTTTATGAAGCTGTGAAGTTGAACCTGGATTGTCTTGGAGATGCTAAGATGTTGGAGATCCCAGAGCTGTGGGATACATGCTGAGGAAAGCTGCCCTAGGGGAGTGGAATCAGCCGAAGAGAGAGAAGTGTGTTACAGTCAACAAAGCTGAAAGGAGTTGGAAATCTGAAGAGCACTTTGGTATCAGACATAGAGTTGCAGAGTTTGGAGTTTGCCAGTTGGTTTTAGGTCTTACTTTTGCTTAGCATTTCCTCACTATGCTTCCCTCCCTATGTTTTTGAAACAGTAATATATATATTATTCTATTATATGTTGGAAGTTGGTGATTTTGATTTTACAGGGTATTACAGTTAAGAGATTGCATGAATCCCAGAAGAGACATTGAACTTTAGACTTTTAAATAGATTTGGGACTGTTATAGACTATGGGGACTTTTGAACTTTGACTGAATGCATTTTTGCATTATAATATGGCTACAAGCCTTTGAAGGCCAGAGACTGGAATGAGGTGGTTTCAAAGAAAATGACGCCCAAAGGGAGTAGCACTGTTAGAAGGTGTGGCCTTGTTGGAGTAGGTGTGGTCATTTTGGAGAAAGTATGTCACTGTGAAGGCAGGCTTTGAGATCTTATATATACTCAAGATATTGCACAGTATCTTAATCCACTTCCTGTTGCCTGACAGTCAAGCTGTAAAGACTCTCAGTTACATCCTCAGCACCATGTTTGTCTGGATGCTCCAGGTCACATCATGAAGATTATGAACTGAACCCCCAAACATAATCCACCCCAATGAAATGTTTTTCCTTCAGAATTATTGCCATGGTCATGGTGTCTCCTGACAGCAATAGAAACTGTAAGACAATGCATGAATGAAACGTTATTTATGTTTCCATTTACTTTTACTAAATTAAAATATTCAAGTTTTCTACAATTTATCATGAATCAATAGATAAAATAAGAAACAAATGTAGGAAAACCTATTTGAGAATACATAGTCATATGAAAATTTAAAATACTGTGAAGTCAGTGATTAAAAAATAAATATTTATTGGAGGAACAATTTCCTGCAGATCAATTCTGTATTTTTTTCATTTGCTACATGCTCTTTTGGTATCATACCATGGACTGACTGGAATGGAGTTAGCCCTCCACAAATATTTGCTGCTGTACAAACAATTAATACCTACAAGTAATTTTAAATTACTAATTTAAGATATAAATTATCAATGCAATATAATATTTATATCCAGATTATACACTATTGTTTTTCAAATATTTTATGAATATATTCAATTATAACACATTTGGTATTTTAAAAACTCAAACATTATCATTAATTATTATGTATGTATGTGGAATATTCCTTTACACTGTGTGAATATATGTCACTGTGCTGGTTTAATAAAGAAGCTGACTGGCCTATAGCTAGGCAGGATAAGATTAGATAGAAGAACCAGACAAAGAAGACTCTGGGAAGAAGAAGGGAGAGGTTGAGGATAACCAGGAGATTCAGAGGAAGCAGGAGATGAACTTGCCATACTGAGAAAAGGTACTGAACCGTGGGGTAGAGCATAGATACAAAATATGGGTTAATTTAACTTAATTTTTGTTAAGAAATTTTTATTCATCTTACATACCAATCACAGTTCCCTCTCTTCCCTGTTCCCTACTCCCACCCGTCTATTCTCTCCTGTCAACCCACTCATTTATCTTATAAGAGCTAATTAGTGACAATCTTAAGCTATGGCTGAGCATTTATAATTAATAGTAAGTCTCTGTGTGGTTATTTTAGAGACTGTGGTCCAGATAGAAAAACTCCACCTATCCATATAGATATAGATATGGATATAGATATAAATATAGATATGGATATAGATATAGATATAGATAAACACATACTGTATAAATACACACACACACACACACACACACATAAATATATACCTACAGGTTGAGAACCACTACATTAGACCTTTCTTGTGTTGTATTGCACTTGATCCCAGTGAGTATGGTGACTTATTACAAATTTTAAAATGGACGTTAGTTTGAGAAATTGTATTATTGAAAGCACCAGTTCACCCAGCAAAATATTCTCTCCTTCCTTCTAATAAAAATGCAGAAACTTAAAAAAGATCAGGCTTTATAATCAACCTTAAATCCTTCATGTCAAATTTACATTGCCTAATTAGGCTTTTTAAAAATTCTATTCTGTCTTGTGAAAGCAGATTTTCATAATGAATATATTCTGTGCATGAGAACTAGAAATATAGAAATAAATTTTAACACTTTTGACTCACTGGATTTGGTGGTTTGAAAGAAAAGAAAAAAGAAAAGAAAAGAAAAGAAAATGGTGCCAAAGAGAGTGACACTATTAGAATGTGTGGCTTGTTGAAGTAAGTGTGTTCTTGTTGGAGGAAGTATGTTACTGTGGAGGTGAATTTTGAGGTCTCATATATGTCCAAGCCATGCCAAGTGAGACAGACCACTTCCTGTTTCCTGCAAGCCAAGATGTAAAACACTTGACTATCTCCATGTCTGCCTGCATGCCCTCAGGTTTTACCATGATGATAATGAACTAAACCTCTGAAAACGTAAGCCACCCAAATTAAATGGTTTTCCTTTATAAGAGTTGCTGTGGTAAATGGTGTCTCTTCACAGCAATAGAAACCCTCTAACTAAGACACTGGGTTTTTGTAAACACACACACACACACACACACACACACACACACACACGTACGTCCCAGTTTCCAAACAATCCATTGAATTCTTCATAATCTAAATTAAATTATGTAAAATCTTATCATCGGTGTATCAGTAGTCTCCCATTGGCCTCCTAGAAGTGCCCTTTTCCAATATTTTAAGCTCTTGGAAACCCTATCCAGCATCCTTTCTCACAAAACTCTCAGAGCCGTAGACATTCCCTATAGATATCATTTCTATTAGTCATTTATTTTCCTTTCCAAATTATATTTAAATTAGTCATTAAGTCTTATTAATATTATAGTTAAAATAATTAATGTTGTTTAAATTTTACTGTGTTATCTATTATGGATCACATTATATTAGGCTGTAGAAATTTTCAGGCTCCTATGTGTGATAATTAGACTATGTTACTGCACTTTATAATGTACCTGGAAATGAATGTGACATGCATGGTAAAATTATAAATATTTCTGCATATCAATTTATATTTTTCTACATTTCTCAGAAGTCAAAGAAGTGACATTGGCAATTTTCTGTAATATTCATTAGTCATAAGGTACATACCTTTATGTTTATTTTTACATTACCAATTTATGTGAGCAATAATGAAACAGAAAACAATATTGGATAGAACTGGATAAATGTAGTTGATGATATTCCTACATCTTAATGCAACCGATAAGAGAAATAATTTAAGTACTAAGCTATTGGTCAAATAAAAAAATTAAGACTGCAAAGGCAGTCAAGCATTTGCACAAACCAAAAGAAATGATATTCCAGGAAAGAACCAAATAAATGTACAGAATATGTGACTACTCAATATTTTAAAGGAGAAACATTTTAATAGTTGACTGTGATTCAATGGTTATCAATGAGGGTAAAGTACAAATATTATTGAGTTTTACTTATGCAGACATTGTGTAAGAAATTAGGCTCCAAAAGTATGTATTCTACAATACCTTTGGTTTAGTTTAGTTTTAAAATGAAATCATGTTCTGGGACTTTATACCTAGTGTACTTAGACACAGTATTTATATTGCATAAATGTACAAATAATGTTTAGGTATTTGCTAGATTTGAGTAATTAGTTGTCTGATCTGAAGAAAATTTGCTGAATCTATAGAAAGTGAAGCTTCAGAATATGGTTGAAGTCAGTCTCTTAGTTTTACATCTGGGAATATCAATGGCATGAAAAAGAATTTTGTCAGGCAGACAAAGGGAAACTAGCATTAATAAAAGATAATGTGTAAATACTGTGATGTGCACAGTAACTTAAAAGTAGCTTGGTGTTATGATGGAATATAGTAACCTGGGAAGAATGAATTTCACAATGTAAGTAGATAATCTTAAGAAGGTTGAAATACACTAGAGATAATGAGAAATTATTGAAGGCTAAAAGAGCAGGAGTAATAATCACAATATGAGCATAAGATAAAAAGAGAAATTTTTCTATTAACTTGAGCTTAGGGTAAAAAGTCTATGAAAAGAAACAGGTTAAGGAACTGAAATATAAGATATAGGATACTGTCACTAGTCATTGGTTAAGGAACTCCCAGAGGATTCAAGAACATTCAGTATGGCTATTGCCCTCTGTTCTCAATCATAACTACATGGTAAACCCCTATTGCTGAATACACTATAAATTTTAGCTGTTGGACATAGAAACATCAATCTCAAACCAAGCAGGTGGTTCCCACCTGCTGACTGGCCCTCATAGCACAGAGAGGTGCTGTGCATGCTACAGACAGAAAAAGACAGCAACTGCCTTACTCAGCCCTGGCCCCTGAATGCCACAGGATCTAAGATATGCCAGGCAAAGATATGCCTACTGGCTAAGAGTGGCAATGATTATTATGGGATACCCAACTGGTTTAAAATTGGATTTGAGACCTCCCACACAAGGGTGTTTCATAAACGGTACTTTAACCCTGGTGAAAAGCCTGTGCTTATGAAGGCCAAAGGTCCTAAGTAGAACATGCTATTGTTTTTGTTTGTTTGTTTTTCTAAATGGTCATGCTGGCAAAGTCCCTTCTATGTATCTATGTTTATATACATAGAGTTAGGCTGCTTGATCAGGGAAATTTCTTTTTGCAGTGGACAGCAGCCAATGAAAAATACACACGTCATTAGAATTCTAAAAATGAGTGCTTAGTAAAAAATGGGACATCTGTATTATCCTCCACCTCCGGGAATGCTCAGGAAGAATCGTAGAAGAAGAGGCAAAAAGAATATGAAAGCTAGAGTATGGGACAAAAAAATCTCTGAAATTCTGTCCTTTGGACATGGCATGGCTATTGTACACATAACCTCACAATAGTTGTGGTTATCCGCAAAAAAATGTACCCAAGATCAAACTACTTAATTCCTGTATGGATGGGGCAGATGATTTGCAGGACCCATCTCATATGATGGGCCATTTCAGCGGGAGTACTGGAAGAAAGAGAACCATTCTTTATTGAGGATACGGCAATGGATACTTTCCCCATGCTCCAGTAAGTGATCCCAGACCAATGCCCTTATAGGCCCTATGCCCCATGGTAGATGACCCACACAAAATGAATTCAATCGTATTTTCTAGAATTTTTGTCTAACATTACTTTGATTGGGCTCTTTTTTTCTTACTGGTCTTTTGCTTGTATATTATTACAGTTTCTGGTTTGTGTTCTTACGTTTTTTGTGTGTGTGTGTGTGTGTGTGTGCGCGCGCTGCGCGCGCACACGCGCGCGCATATGTGTATACACGTGTGTGTGTCTTCTTTTTCATTATTTTTACTTTTATGGTTATTGTTGATTACCTGTTTTCAACAGAGAAAGAGTTGAGTGGGTGGGAACATGGGACAATCTAGGAGCAGTTAGGGAGAGAAAAATGTCATCAGAATATATTGTATGAATTTTTTTCAATAAAAATGAATTTTTTTGAAATTACAAAAAGGCAAGTTACAGATAGATGTATTTTAAAAACATAAGTAACCCTCTTTCACAAAGGTTTCACAAAGAGTTAAATTTATGAAGTCCAAGTTGAATGACTTTTTTTACGTTTATGTTCCTCAGTTAAAACAATGGTGGTTTACCTGAAAACTCTTCATGGTATGATATTTTTTATTTTAAAAATCTTGTTCATTTTTTACTTAGTAATTAATTTCATTTCTTTTGCCAATAATTAATGTGGGGATATACATAATTAATTTTAAAGAACAATGAACAGTGAGGAAATGGACTTAATAAAGTATTTATGATTATGAACTCTGGTATCGTTGGAAAAATGTGTTTGAAGATTTAACATCATGTGTCTTCATTTTTATTCTGTATTCATGCCATTGCACGTGCACAGCATCTAACAATGAATTTTAATGAATAATTGGAAATATGGATTCACATTCATTAAAAATGCATGGCTATGTCTGAGTCGTACTAAAATCATCAACCACCCAGCTTAACAGCACATTGTTTATCAGATTTTCATCATTGATCTCTTGAAGATGCCTTATTAATATAACATTAAAAATTGTTAAGACTATGATTAAGTTTCTTATAGGTGGTTTTAAACACTAGTACACTAAATGCAAAGCTTTCACAAAAAATTAACATAAACAAAATCTACTTCCTATGAAACTATTTTAATTAAAAGAGGAAAACATAAACACTTGTATAATCATCATCATTTATTAAATGGAAAAAATCTGCAATACTGATTAGAAGTCTGTGGGGAACCTTGTGGAGTTAAGTTTAACTTATGTTAATCCCAAAGATGGGGGGAGAAAGACCACCCACTGACTCAAGTTATCACGCCAAGTTAATTAAAGCAAACTTTTTTTTGTTCCTGTATACTGAGTCCCTCTCCCTAAGGTTTGGTTTTGAGAGGTCAGTTATTGGAAGGAGTATGTGAGGAAGACAAGGCTTTTATAGCACAAAAGTAGCCACTTTCCAAAAAGGGGAATTGGCTGGCAAAAATAGGTGGGGTTACAGAAGCAGAACATAAGCCTAACAAGTTAGGCCTGATGACCTGAAGCAGACATGGTTGCAAGGTGAGCATAACAACAAGTAGCCATAACAAAGCAGCCATAATAACCCCTTAGAAACAAAGGTATGGTTGCAAGATGGTTATAAACAACTTTTTAAACAAATAAATGTTTGCCATTCCTGGAACAGGCAGCACAGAACCATTTGTAGTTCTGTTACAGGTGCAGCATATCCCAATCTTTGAGAAACAGATTTAATCATAAACAGTAATGAACCTAGTTTGTCTTTATGATACGATGGCTTTTAGGTCTAAGATGAAAGCAGGCTAGTTCTTCATTTGTCCCAAGCTCTAACATGGTTGATCATGCATATATATGTGAATGATATTTGTATCATATATGTGCTTATATAATCGCACAAGTGTAAAAAAATAGAACGACAGACCATCATTTCAAAAGATTTTCTTGACTTTAGAGAGCAAAAGTATTGAAGTATAATCATTCAATGATGTGTTAGCTGAGTAGTGTAAGTGAAGGCCCACTGAATCCACTGAACTTGACCACATCCTGAGTAGAAAGGAAGGTTTATTGGGAATCAAACTGCCCAAGGCTATCCTTGGAGTCAGATGGCCGTGAGAAGCAAAATGGTGGAAGGCATGTGGGCAACTTTGTGCTGATGCAGGCTGTTTGGATCAACAGGGACCCTGAGATAGTTGACTTTCAGGGATGGATTAAAACCTGCCTTACCAGATTCCTAAGGAATGCTGCATTTAGGTGTCTACTTACTCAAAACAGTCCTGCTGCTTACCTGTTAAGTCTTTCACTTTAGGGACATGTGTTGTTTCATTCATTCACTGCCATTGTGTGGGGACCCATTTGATCCTAACAAAAACATGGAGGGACTCTTTAGCAATGATTTTTAGATTAACAATCAAATATCTCTCTTCAAATGTGTTTTCTACTAGATTTACTATTGTACTGGTTTTATTTGTTTTTATTTTACCTTATGTATATGGGTGTTTTTCCCACTTGTATGTCTGTGTAACACTTGCATGCCAGGAGCTTGAAAAATCCAGTGGAGGGCATTGAATTCTCTGGAACAGGAGTTACAGATGGTTGTGAGTCATATGAGTGCTTGAAATCAAAACTTCAGAGCTCTGCAATAGCCACCAGTAGTCTTAATCACTGAGACATCTTCCAACTCTATTTTTCATTTTTTATGTTTTTTTTGTTTTGTTTTGTTGTTGTTGTTAAGTCAATCTTTACCATATTTATGATCTACTAATAAATTATTCTTTAAATAACCACTGTGTTAAAATGAAGAACTCTATCCAGGTAGACTGATGATTTTCAAGTGTTGGGGTCCAGATGGTCTTCACTTCCTTTCTCCAGCACAAACCCTTTCCCAGACTGTGGATAACCTGAAGCCTGTGATAAGATCTAAAGGAATATCCTTAGCAGGGATAAATCCACTAGGACAGGGAAGTACAAAAGGAACTCAGATAAGAGGGGTGAAGATAGTTTGCTTGAACTCTGTTTGCACTGTTATCTGTAATAGTGATATATAAACAGCATTTGGAAAAATACATACGGTTCAATCCTGAACTGAACCCAGAGTCTTGTGTCTGTCCATCATTCCCATCTTTTCCAGGCCCCTGTGCTGACCATAGTGGCTGAGGACACTTTAGATTTCTTCTATAAATGATCATATGTGTGATATATGCCTTGTTTAATATATTTTACTGTGTTGAACTGAATATTCATACTCACCTCCATTTTTGTGTTGCTGTCTATAATATATTTGGGCCCAGGGATGACAACATTTTGAGCTTGGAGTCCTCATGGATGGGATTAGCACTTTCAAAAAAAAAAAGATTATTTTGCTTTAAATAATGACAAATAACATCTTGGAACTTTGATACCACCTCAACAAAAATAATAATCATGGGCCTTTACAGCTAAAATATATTGATAAATCAGAGACCACCTAATGAAAAACACAAGGCAGTTACAGTCTCCAATTCTGTTTTGTTGTTCTGCTGTTTTGACAGTTTTCATTTTGCTTTATATTGTATTCAAATGTTAGTATACACGGATTTTACCCTCCTATATGATTTTTTAATTTTTTAAAAATTTCATATATGTCTACTGTATTTACATTATTTTCTCATCCCTCCCCTCCCTTTAGCTCTTCTCACATCCCCTACACCCTCTCAAATTTGCTGCCTCTTTTTCTTTACTTACTATTGTTACAGATATATAAACAAATAAATACATAATTGCTGCCTGCTGAAAAAAAAAAAAAAAAAAAAAAAAGAAGCCCCCAGGGAGTGTGTCAGATCTCTTCCTTACATTCCAGGAAGCAAAGGAAATCGCCCCTGTAACCCAGTACAGAGCCCTCTCTAGAGCATGGTAACACAGTCAGTGTCAGCTGAAACCGCAAAATTCCAGAAGTTGTAAAATATTTTTAAATTTGGTTATGAACTTAAACTACCTTAGTTAATGCGGCTGTATCTAAATAGTCGCCTCTTACACTGTGCTTTCCAATGTGCTTTTCCCCACAAAACTGCCCTACATTTTTTTTAACTGCCTTATTCTTCAAATGCTCTTTTTAGCCAAAGTGTACTCTAAAAAAGTGAAGCCTTCTTCCTTCTCACATCTGTACAGACACAGTATCCTTCTAATGCCCCTCCTGCCACACATGACAAAGGGCAGCTGTGCCTGTACACCACTTACTTTGTTTGTAATAAACACCGAAAACGTTCTGATCTTTCAGGAAATAATTCTAAACTAAGAATATTATTTAAATAAGAAATAAATTTATTGTACAGGAATATCATAGAGTACATATAATTTTTTCTCTATTATATGGGGTCTTAACTCAGCAATACTATCACTTACAAATTCAACTCACAGATAAGGAAAAAAATTTGCTAAACTGTCAAAAGAGGGGTATGTAAACGAGGGGTAACTCTACCTTATATGGTCAATATTTAATTTAATAAAATTGATGTTATTGGCAAAGAGATAAATAAAATATTCTAGTTAGTAAATCCTCTGCACTTTCTACTAGGCAATGATGAAGACTTTTGTAAAACAAGATAAGCTTGAACTAGATAGAGTTTCAAGTTATCCACATGTAGGAGTTAATAGATTTCCACAGTAGTTAATCTCCCCAGCATACCTGTCTGGATATAAGTTATATAAAAACATTTGACAGAATATTTATTTTAGAGTATGAGGTCTTAATGTCAGTGATAAAAAATGCTACTCATTCAGGACAAAGCATTTGTGAATTTAATAACCAAACATCTACCTTTAAAAATGAAAGTTATAAAATATCTTATGAAAGATAAGTGTAGAGGGAAGTTTTTCTGGTCCCTGCCCAGCTGCAATGGACAAATCTCTCTCACCCACCATCCAGCAGCCCTTTATAAAATAATCACTCAGAGGCTTATATTAACTACAAACTATATGGCTTCAGCTTATATTAGCTAGCTCTTTCAATTTAATTCAACCCATTCCTATTCATGTATATGTTGCCACTTGGCTGTGGCGTTACTGGTCTGCTACTATATTGTTGCTCCTTCAGCAGTGGGCTCCCATCTCCTCAACTCCACCCTTCTTCTCTATCTCTGCTTGGATTTCCTGCCTGGCTGTAAGCTTTCTTGCTGTAGGTCAAAACAGCTTTATTTATTATCCAACTGGAGCCATACATATTCACAACATACAGAAAGACATCTCACAGCAGATAAGCATAGTATATATTTGTAATTGTTGCAATTTATTTATTATCATTCATTTATTTACTTCCAATAAGCTTTATAAAGTATAGAGGAATAAGTAAATTGATACAATAGTAACTGCTCGTTTTGACAAATTACGTCATTTGAATTTGGCTTTCTATTTAAATCACTCTTTGTCAACACACAGAATCCAAGATAAATTCATAAAATGAACTATAATTTAAAGAAAGATGGATGTCACTTACAGAAAAGTGAAAAGGTTTTGAAGGTCAAAAGTCTATGATATGAAGGCAAGGTATGGTTCAGTTAATAGCCACAATTCTAGAAAACCTAGATATAATTTTTTCTAGAATAATATGGCCTTTAGCATCTATAGAATACTGATATATAATAAAGTTTCAATGAATTTCATAATATGTTCAAGAAATCTCATTTTAGAAAGCATATACTTGACCATAATATGTCTGCAAGGTTAACCCAGACTGAAAATGATGTCATATCCATCTATTTTAATCTATCAGTCTCACACAGTTATAGAAGGTGTGATGAGTTTTCAGCATCCCTAATATATTCATCCCTAGGCACACATGAGCATCTGTTCCTTATTTGGGATTTGATTCTTATATTTTAAGTTAGTTAAGCTGCTGAACATGCACTTCTTTGGAGACTCATTAATTTTAACCAGCTTTTGTTGACTTAAGGAAGATTGTCATAGTTCAGAGGTAACAAGTAGGAACGATCATCAAATCAAATGCAGTGGTGCAAGCCTCATGTGTCTAGGGTATTGCTGGTATTGCTCCCCTCTAGTTGAAATCCATTACCTGTCTGTCTTTAAAAAAAAAAAAAACTGTTTAGAAGGACTTCTATGTTCCACTTGACTAAATACTTTCACAATAAACAGAGCAAAAAATAATCCTGCCATATGTATTTTAAATTCATCTCCTGCATTACACTCTCAGGAAACTGGGGTTTATGCAAAGATGCACAGAATTGTGGAAACATTGCTAATCCTTTTAATGTGTTCATTTAATTTTAAATTATTATTTTCACAGTAAAATTAGCTATGAAATGACCATATCAAAATATTTTGTGACTTTTCCCATGGATTAGCCTGTGTGTCTTAGAGAAAGAGAATCAGTAGACAATTTCATTTTAATTTATTTTTCTCTGCTACTTGCACCTTGATAGATTTCTCAATATTTCCCATTAATTCAAATATGTTTTCCCAAGATAATATTTTTAATCTAGATATTAACATGTCACATCAAAATTTAAATAATTTTGTAACAACCTTGAATAAGCTTTTCATGAAACCTCTCCAGAACTCTTAGCAGTGTCCATAATTAAGTCCATGGGTACATATAAATCTTAGGCTTATAAACATATTTTGAAGATAAGAAGCTATTTTAAAAATAAAGTTATAAGCTTTCTAACTCCTGAGTGTTTTTCTAGCAACAGTCCATAGCAGACATGACTATTAGGCATTCTAAATTATGTTGTAAGTCTCGAATGCAATTTCTATTCATTCTTCTGTAGTTATCTGCTTTGACCAATGTCAGCTATTACTTAACTTTTTAGATGCTGTTTTGTATACTTTAAACTGTTCCTTTTAGCTATTTCTCTGAACACAGGAACAATTTTATATTTAATTTTAGAAAGAGCATATAATAAAAAATATGAAATTATTATCCATATTTAGTTTCAAGTCCAGAAAATAAGAAGTATGCATATTTTAAATTTCATATACATTTACCTTAGTCAAGTGTAAGATCATTGTTTCATGTTTAAACGATAGGTATAAAATTCCTTTAAAAATGCTGTGATTATTTCTTTTAAGAAGAGAAATTATTTTCCATAAAAATGCAGATATGACTATTGGTTAAGTTTCCAAGGAGATGCTAAATTATATGTAAAAAGTTAGCCAGTTTCTTGGACAAGGAGTGGCTTTCTGCATCATTTGTTCATTTTAACTCTCTATGATTTTGTGGGTATTCGAAGGCTAAAATATTTAGTTTCATCTTCTTTTTCTCTGTCTAAAATTTTCCCTTCTTTCTAAAGTACTATACATAATTAGGGTTACACTTGGGCCATTTTTTTGTCCATTGTATGAAATAATATTCTTTAGAGAAAATGAACCAAAGCACTGTTGTTTTTGTTGAGATGTTGTTGTTTGTGTGTTTGTGTGTTTGTTTGGTGCGTGTGTGTGTGTGTGTGTGTGTGTGTGTGTGTGTGTGTGTATTGTAAAGAAAACACAGAGAGGGAAAGAGAGAGAGAGAGAGAGAGAGAGAGAGAGAGAGAGAGAGAGAGAGAGAGAGAAACTAGGAAACTAATTCATATTGTGAAGGATTCTAAAATTGCCAAAGCAGTTCAGGGCAGAGTTTAAGGCTGTTTAAAAAGTAGTTTTTGACAGCATTATTTCCTGCTTAGAAAGGTTATCATCAACCAGCTGAGTAAGTCCCATCTACATTGCAGAGTGTGATCTTCATAAAGCAAGCTCAAATAATTGTTAATGTTTTATAAAATAAAATACTTCAGTAACACTCAAAATAACATTTGAGCAGACACATGGGCAATATGATCTAGTCATGTGGAATGATATAATTAATCATCTTCTTTGTATTTATTATTATTTAAGTGAAATCTAATGATATTTATACAGTCATGGTGTTGATCATCCATAGAGAGATGAGCTAAGGACCTAATTACTGATTTTAGGTAACTGAGTTATAATTAATATTAGACAGCATAAAGCTATTGTTGTTGTGCTTAGGAGAATCTTAATTTCCCACCTTAAAAATTTCATCTTGAGTAATCATCACCATACAATGAAATAATGACTGGAATGTATTCAAAGTAGGAAGCAAATATTTTGCTATAAGGTGTAATCTTTATTGACTGACTGTATGCATATGCATGCTTATAATTTTTTAAAAATTTCCCCTTATGAAATATAAATAAAGTCAGTCAAGGAAAATTATTTAAAGGGATAAAACATTTTAATCATTATTGTAAAGATCTTATGTGCTCCTTTTCATTAGCTCCAGAGAGCTACAAGTGTGTTCAGACTTTCTCTTTCAGGAAAAAAGTATTTTCTCAGAAGAGCTTCTTTAGACTCTAAGATGCCTAAGCTAAAGCTTGTGCTATAAATTTGGAAGTTATCCAGGTACAGATGGGGAGATGGCATTTAAGCCTGAGAAGCAGCACACTCAAAGGCTCTGAGGTGTGAGGTAGCATGACCTGACCAGGGTGATATCATTATTCATCTTGTCACCAGTTAAAAGGAAAGAAATGGGCTTTATTTTTGCATAAGAGTTAATGACTGTGCAACTTACATCAAAAATGCAATTGGCATGCAATGTCCTGAGAAATGAAAGTACTAGTCAAGCTGCTATCATTCTTATTATCATTCTTATTATCGGAGAAACATGTAAATTAAAAGCAAGTTAGAATTCATGTACACTTTATCATCCCCTCTCCTCCCCCCAGGAAAGCATTCAGACTACAGGAACACACACACACCCATATGTTTTTGTTTGTAGATGTGTTAGTGTGTGCTTATACATGTATTAGGGTATGTGTTTGTGTGTGTCAGTATATGTGTAAGTAGGCATGGCTTGTGTGTGTGTGTGTGTGTGTGTGTGTGTGTGTGTGTGTGTGTGTTTGTATAAGGGTATATGTATGTATGCATTTATGTATGCTTCTATTTGTATGTGTGTGAGTATTTGTGTGTTTACAGGAGTGTGTGAGAGTATGGCTGAATGTGTGTGTTTGTGTGTGTGCGTGGCTACGTATGTGTGTATTTGTAAGTATCTTTGTATCTGTATGTGTGTGTGAGTGTATGTGTGTATGTATGTGTTTCTGAGATGATATTCCAAGGCATCCATGAAATAATGATTTTAATTTTGATTTTTGGTGAAACTGAGGTGTTTGGTAGGGCAAATATCTAATGTGTCATTTATAACCATTGTTCTTTTAACTAAATAAATGTTTATCTTTTAGAATCAGTGTTAGAAATTATTTTACCAGTGGCCATGTTGTTACTCAATAAAACGTCAAAAATTGAAACACCTGAAATTTTTCCTTTAATAATTCTAGTGCAATGCCATTTTTTCCACTAGTTTCAAAAATAATTATACTGCAGAGGGACAGTGGCAAAGCTAGCCTGCTACTGATACAAATAGAGGTAGACCAATGGAAAGGAAGAAGAGAGAGTAATAAATGACAAAGGTGTGGCGACCAAAGTTTTGACCAAGAGGGCAAGAAGATGTATTGGAATGAAACAGTCTACTTGACAGGTGGTACTGGCAAAAGTACTTCCACCTCCAGGAGGCTGACATTAGATCCATAACATTCAAGGTGTATAAAACCAATTAGATGTGGATCAAAGACCTTAATTTAAAACCTGAACCAGTAAAACTGCTTTTGTTCTCAGTTCCTGACATCATTTTTCTTGCTAAAAGTTCACCAGAATTACATTCGTTTGCATTTCCTCTCTCTGGGTAGACTAAATAATCAAATCAGTTCAGTTTTAAACAAAGACAGAGGACAATGTTGTTTTTATGTCCTGTCTGCTTCTTACTTCACTAAAATGATAAAACTGAGACATTATCAAATGTTTCTCTTCATATAGGGGTATAAAAGATGTTATATTAATTAGTATTGTTGCCACAAACATCTCCTTTTTAATTGCCAATTGTGGTGGTATTGTGTTCCCCAAAATATTGTGTACCTTAATAAACTTATATGGGATCAGAGAACAGACAGCCACTAGATACAGAGGCTAGAAAATGGTGGCACTCACGCCTTTAATCCTAGCATTCCAGAGACAGAAATCCCTCTGGATCTCTGTGAGTTCAAGGCCGCATTGGAAACAGCCAGGCATGGTGACTCACGCCTTTAATCCCAGAAAGCAGCCTTTAATCCCAGGGAGTGGTGGTAGAATGCAGAAAGGTTTATAAGGCATGAGGACCAGAAACTAGAAGCATTTGCCTGGTTAAGCATTTGGCTGGTTAAGCATTCAGGCTTCTAGCAGCAGTGGGATGAGGACACAGAAGCTTCCAGTCTGAGGAAACAGGACCAACTGAGGAATTGGCAAGGTGAGATAGCTGTGGCTTGTTCTGTCTCTCTGATTTTCCAGCATTCACGCCAATACCTGCCTCGGGTTTGATTTTATTAATAAGGACTTTTTAGATTCATGCTACAGCCAATGTTCCTTAACTGATAGTATTCTATCTCTTAATTGTTTTTGCAATGAGTTTGACTTTAAATGAGACAAAATTCAAAGATTAGGGAATAATAGTATAAATAATATGAGATGTGTGTGTGTGTGTGTGTGTGTGTGTGTGTGTGTGTGTGTGGTAGTGGTACTCATTCTCATCATTGGATGCTGAGAGCTTGTGGACCTTGATAATCTTTTCCTGGGCTATGGAATTGATGAAATTCACATCTGTGGTTAATTCTGACAGAAAAAACAAACTGAATGAAGGAGCTAGTGCTCTCTAGAATGTGAATTGAAGTATGTAGTATCTAGGAGGGAAAGTTCAGACAACTGATGGAAATAAATGTCATAAATTTAGTTTAAATACGACATGAGAATTTCTTTGGTAATATAAATGTTTACTTATGAAGAGGAAGACATGAATTAATACAAACTCACATTCTCACAATATGACTAGGCACTAAATGGTGTGTTGTTCTCAACACTTAACATGTTTTATTTCTTTTCTAATGGTAACTCAGAAGGAATGAATACTCTGTCCATTTTTTTCCAGTGATGGCCCCTACCTATATAAAGGTATATTAGATATGGTTAGTAAAAAATGATATAGAACTAGACAGTATGAGAACTTAAGTTTTTTGCTACTACAATACAGTGCCTGTAAGGCAATAGTGATTAATATTTACAGGTTCATGTAAACAAAGACAGACAGAGTGACAAACTGTCCTTGAAAGCTGTCATTCTTCTGAATCTTTTAGGTAGACTCCCGGAGTTCAGCCTGGTGCCTGGCCGTGGATCTCTGTATCTGCCTCCATCTGTCCCTGGACAAAGGCTCTATGATGACAGTTAGGTTATTTGCTAGGCTGGTCACCAAAGCAGACCGGTCTAGGCACCTTCTGGACCACTGCCAGCAGACCAAAGTGGAGTCAACCCTGTGGTTTCCTGAGAGCCTCCCCAGCACCCTGCCTCTTTCTATTCCCATGATGTCCTCATCTGTCATGGTATGTTCCTCCCTGCCCTCCCACTCTCTCCCTTATCCAGCTTGACTGTCCCATTTCCCTATGTTCTCATCCCCCACTCCAGAGGATTTGCAGAGATGACTGGCCACACTAGTGGAAGCCCATGAACTGTGGACTGGTGGCTATGGAGCCCCCATGGGACTGGACTAGGTCCTCTGGACACGGAAGACGGTTGTTTGGCTCTAACTGTTTGAGGGGCACCCAGGCAGGGGGATCAGGATCTGTCCCTGGTGCATGGACAGGCTTCTGGGAATCCAGTGCCTGTGGTGTGACAGCTTGCACAGCCTTGGTGCAGTGGGGAGGGGCTTGGAACTGCCTGGGTTCAGTGTGCTGGGCTCTGCTGACTCCTTATGGGAGACCTTGATTTGGGGGATGTGGGGATGCAGAGTGGCTTGGGAAAGAGGGCTGGGGGTGGGAGGAGGGGAGGTCTGTGGATAGCATGAGGAGTGAATAGATAATTTCTTAATAAAGAAAAGTTAAAAAAAAAAGAATAAAGCCTTCTTCTGGATTACACTCACTCACTTCTCAGCCCCACAGTCTTCCACAGACTCTGAAATGGGCACCATAACTCAAGACCTGGAATCTCTCTTTTCTACAACACACTTACTGAGAAACTCCATGGTGGACGTTCCTGTTGGGCATCAGCCTAAGTTGTCAAATCACTTATGAAGCCCACTTGTCCTTCTCTGGAAGAACTGGTGATTGGGCTAGTGGTTATTTGTTCACCGTGGTGTTGAATACTGAAGGGAACTGATTGGTTACTTACAACATAAAGAAGGGGGAAATGAAGAAAAACAAGACACTGGAGAAAAGAAGAATGAAAAAAAGAAAAGAAAGCAAAGAAAGAGGGAGACAGAGACTGAGTATTCACAGACGTTGGACTACAGAGAAATCTCTTTTCAGATGATTTCAGAAAGTAACATCCTTTGATTCTTCAATATTTATTTATAATTACACATTATAAACTGTAACTTGTAGGTAGAATATAGTTCCATAGACATGCTTTGAAACATTTCTCCCTCATTTTAAAGCAAAGAATCTTCAACAAACCAGCTAAAAATGTGCATATTTTATTTTCAGAGATCTTTTCTGACATCAGTGAAATATTACACAATACACAAAATTCTAAGAATTTTGTGAGCTTGTGAAACACACATTGATCAGAAACAATAAAAAACAAAATAAAGTGTCCAAATATATGCTATACCTTTTGATAGATTATTTAAGAAATTATCATTTAGGAAGTTGTACTTATATGACAATATTAGGGCCCTCATCTTCAAATTGCAACATATATATATATATATATATATATATATATATATATATATATATGACTATTATTATTTCCAAGTAAATCATTTTAGAATTATCAGTTGCTAAGTCATGATAATATATACATAAACCATGTTACCATTATTTTGTCTTTGTGACATAGTGAAGCTACATAGTCTTGTGTGAAATGTTTAGCTTCCCATTTTACTTCCTAAGAAATCTAAATCAGTGTGTGGATTTTAGTGAGGATGAAGGACCTTGAGATTCTTCTGTAACCTTGCTTTGTCCAGTGATGAGATCATGAGGTCAGATCCCTGCCACCTCAGATAAAAGCTGATGTAAATCCCTGATGAAATTAGATCAACTGTAATTTTCATCAAGGGTACTCTAGTGAATCAGCCATCATCGTATTTATATTAAAAGGTGAAATGTACACTGTGTTGCTCTTTGTTCCACCAGCATAGATTTTTGGAGAAACCACCTTGCCTCCCTGTTAACTCACACATAACTTGTTAGAGCTAGCCAAGTTAACAGAAAGGAATGCCCAGTTGGACTTGTCTGTTCTCCTTGCAAAAGTTGAACCTTGTGTGGGTCCATTTGTGAGTTTCATAATTTTTTTATATGCATCTTATTCTTAGTAGGTAAACATAAAGTGCTGGAGGCTCATCACTTGCTGGTCTTGCAGAGAACACTTGTTCTGTTCTTGATACCTACATCCTGCATCTCAAACTTCCTGGAGCTTTAGTAGCCAATAATGTGGCATCTTCTCTGGCCATCATTGACATCTTCATGTGGGTGCACAAAACTTCATGAGAGCACACATAAAAATCATATAAATTAAAATGTATTATTTTCAATCTTCTGAGATTTAAATGTAATTATTTCACAAAATATTCATTTTTTTAAAGAAGAAAAACATCAGCTGAAGTATGTTTCTAATAACATCCATGTGCTCCTGCTACTATTAATTTAGGACTAGATAGAAAATGACACTTTATTTTGGAAACCATTTTTATAAATGAATTCTATTAATGCCATTTAATTAATAAAAGATATATTATTAATATTTAAGTAAATATTTATTCTTTATTTCTGTAAATATCTAATCTATTTAATTTTAAGATTCTAATTAATATAGAAGACTACTAAAATGGGATCAGATAAGCTAAAATGTTTGAATCCTTGTTCAAATACTATCCGAATAATAATAAAACTTAATAGGCTAACAATGTATAGAAATGTAAAGACTGATATTTAATGTGTGTGTTGTTGTTATGAGTGTATGTCAAGTGTGTGTGGGTACCATGTAAGACAGAAGAGGATATCAGATCCTCTAGAATTATTGGTGGTTGTAGATGCCAGATGTGGGTACAGACAGCTGAACTTAGGTCCTTTGGAAAACAGTAAGTGTTCTTGCATACTAAGGCATTTCTCCAGCATCTGACAATAATTTTTTTCCAATGTTTTCCCATAATATATTCTTACAAAATTTTCTCTTCTAATACATCGTGGAGTGTAAAAATATGTACATAGTGAATATCACCATATTTTATATGATATTTCATGATGATATATAACATCATATTATGTATTTAAACTATAAGACAATACTTAATATCCTCAACATGATAGGTTGTGAATAGTCATTTTTAGTTGAATACTGTTTATAAATGTCTTCTAAAATTATATTTACAATTAATTGTTTAAAAGGCTAAAAATCATTCCTTCTTTTGAAAAAGTCAACTTTGCAAAGTTACCTTTATTTTGTGAAGAATAGAGGAAGAAGTGTACATATCGAAATATGAGAAAGGTTAGATTAAATTCTTCTTTTTATGGAGGAATTTTCTTTATAGTTATTTACTTTTTTATTGCAAGTTGGATCCTCTAGGCACATTTTCCAAGGTTTATATTATTTCCAATTAAAGCTCAGGCAAAAAAATGTAATAATTTTCAGTCCATATGGAATGCTAAACAATCTGTAAATTATTAAGTTTGATTCAAGAGTGTATTGTACTGCATAAAATAAACATAATAAGGTAGATAATTGAGAAAAAGTACTTTTTCAATAGTTTTTATGAACACATGGAACAAAAGTTTCATAATAATTTAATAGCAAAAACTGTCTTGTGCAGACATAAAACACTAATTACTATGTTCAGTACACAGAACTGAAACAATATTTGTAAGAATTTTCCCTTAAGAGCCTACTATCAGCAATTCATTTCTTTTTTTCCTCTTATCCTATAGCTGATATCTCCCTGGGGATTTTCGTCTCTGTGTGCAGGATGCTGAGGACAGGAGGACCAATATATGCCTAGTAGATGATTTTCACTCTAAGGCTGTCTTTAAACTGTCTTTCAATGTTTATAACCAGCCCACATTTTTTCCCAACAGTTATATCTATGTACCTTTCCACAGTTCCACTAGGTCTTAACGTATATCACTGTACATGAGTGAAACTCAAGTACATACGTTTATAGATTATTTTTTAACATGGGTAAGTGACAAGTTTGAAAAGAGCTGTAAAAATATTCTCTAGTAAGTCATAAATTCATCCTGAGTGAGGTAACCCAGACTCAGAAAGACAAACATGGTATGTATTCACTCATAGGAGGATACTAGATATAAAACAAAGGATGAATAGACTCCTACTCACAACTCCAGGGAGGCTACCTAGAAAACCCTAAGAAAGACACAGGGATTGTCCAATGACAGAGAAATGGGTGAGATCAACATGAGCAAACTGGACTTGGAGATGGGGATAATGAAGGGCAAGGGTCGAGGGAAAGAGAGCTTAGGGGAGCAGGAGATCCCAGTTGGATAAAGAACAGAGAGGGAGAACAAGGAAAAAGACACCATGATAAATGAAGACCCCATGGGAATAGGAAGAAGCAAAGTGATAGAGAGGTCCCCAGAAATCCATAAAGATACCTCCACAATAGACTGCTGGCAATGGTTGAGAGAAAGTCCAAACTGACCTACTCTGAGGGTGATAGGATGGCCAAACACCCTAACTGTCGTGCTAGAACTCTCATCCAATGACTGATGGAAGCAGATGCAGAGATCCACAGCCAGGCCCCAGGTGGAGCTCTGGGAGTCCAATCAGTGAGAAAGAGGAGGGACTGTATGAACGAGAATTGTTGAGACCAAGATTGGAAAAAGCACAGGGACATATATCCAAACTAGTGGAAACACATGACCTATGAACCAATAGCTGAGGAGCCCCCAACTGGATCAGGCCCTCTGGATAAGTGAGACAGTTGATTAGCTTGAACTGCTTGGGAGGCCGCCAGGCAGTGGGACTGGGACCTGTCCTTAGTGTATGAGCTGGCTTTTTGGAACCTGGGCCCTATGCAGGGACACTTTGTGCAGCCTGGGAGGAGGGGACTGGACCTGTCTGGACTGAATCTACCAGGTTGAGCTGAATCCTCAGGGGATTCCTTGCCCTGGAGAAGATTGGAATGGGGGGTGGGCTGGAGGAAGGGAGTGGGGAAGGACAGGGGAATCCGTGGCTGATATGTAATATTAAATCAAATTAATAAAAAAGTATTTCTGTGTTTTTCCAAATCATAATTTTATACAAAGTGTGTTTATCCATTGAAATTGAATTTCTAATTTAGATGTTTATTGACGATTCTAGGCAGAGGTATGTACTGGGCTTTTTCTTTTGGGCCACCAAATAGCTCCCAAATCATGACACAGAGACCTCTTATTAGATTTGAATGCTGAGCCTTAGCTTAGTTCTTTTCTGGCTAGCTGTTTTAACTTAAATTAACCTGTTTCTCTTTATCTACCTTTTGCCTCAGGGATTTTTTTTCCTTTCTTCCTTATGCATATCTTACTTTCATTGCTTCCTGTGTCTGGCTGACTGGCACTGCCTGGCTTCTGGTGACAGTTGACCCCTCCTTCTCTTGTTCCTCTTCTTAGATTTCTCCTCCTGTTTACTCTCTCTGCCCGCCAGCCTCACCTGTCCCTCTTCTGCCTAGCTACTGGTTATTCAGCTTTTTATTAGGTCAGTTAGGTGCCTGATGCAGGCAAGGTAAAACATCTTTGAATAATTAAACAAATGCAGCATAAACAAATGTAACACATCTGTATATAATTAAACTAATATTCCGTAATTTCTATTAGCTGAAAACAAGTATTTCTGCCTTTTTGTCTAAATAAAAAGGAAGAGTTTTAATTTTTAACTTTAACATAGTAAAACTCATACAATAAGAATAGCCATCAAATAAGGGAATTACATTGACAATATCCAGTCCATTTACATTTGACAAATTTGAAGAAATCACTCTGTTATCTCTCCTATCTTGAGTCCAAAACTCTGTGCCTCATTCACATTTCATCATAACTAGGGAAAACTATAACTATAATTATCTACTATTCAGCTTCATCAAAGACCCCAGAAGGATACACTGTTAACTGAATAAGCAGAGAATACAATGCAAACCACTTCCAAAACAACATAAATGACAGAGTCATCTGGCTGCCTGGACAGTCACTCAAAGTTCCTCTTCAATGTTGGTGCATCCATCTTCAGCCTACAGGTTTAGAATATCTGGCACAGACTTCCCTATGAACCAAGAATTTTGAAGGACTGTCACACCTTTTAGGCAAAGTTCAGCAGTTGCTCTCCTTTGTGTCCTGCAGAATATCTGGCAGGAAGTTTGAAGGACTGTGCTGCCTTACATGGCAAAGTTCAACAGTCTTTTTCCTTTGTGTCCTGCTTTTACAGTTTATACAGCATATTGTCAGCACTCAAGACAAGAACAGGGTTAGGTTTTTTTTGTTTTTTGTTTTTTCCCAGTTGCTAACTTTGTCGTAATGAAAACAAAGTCAATATTGAGTTTCTTCAGTGCATACCATCTCTCTGAAGTAGATTGGTGCTGCCAGGAGGAGACATGTTTCACTGTCATGAAAAGCCCTATGCTAACAAAACTTTTAAAATGCCATATTCTATAGATCTTTGAAGCATCTGAAGACCATCTATCTATCTAAAATATATCTCTGTATGAAAACGTACCGAACATCACTTCAAGTTTGATTGTTATAAATGACTAGCTACTAACCTGCATTTCAATTACCCTAAATGGTTTATAATAATAGCTCTCAAGGACTAGAATGTTACCTTACATTTTTTAAATGAACCGCATTGGTAAAATACCTTAAAGAAGAAAATAAACATATATATATAGTATTTTGTAACAAAAATAACCTTAAATTTGTATCAGTATACAAAAATCTGTACCAATGCCAACTATTTGAGGTTAATAGTTGTCTTTTTATCTTATATTCCTATATTTCCACTAAATGATGGCAAACATCCACAATTCATCAAATAACCAAAAACCACCCATACTCCATCTTCTGTGAATGTGGGTGTTGTGTTCTCTAGACTGCTTCCTGTCATCTGAGGACAATGACATCTTTAGGTAACCTAAAAAATTGAGGTAATACTCAAATCCTAGGAAACCAACCGTAAAATTTGTTGTTCAGTCTCTGTGCAATGGGAAAGCACAAGGCTTATCTGTAGCCCTGGCTAGAATAGTCTCTGAGCCTGGACCATCTCAGCCAGAAGCCTTAAAGCTGCTCTGAATGCAGAACTCTGAGGAAACTGAAAAAGAGGCACTCTGGGAAGCTGGATCACCTGGGCCACCCATTTTCATTAGTGTCTGATCCCTTTGTTATGAAAACACACAGACTTTCAAAGGTAACATATACATCTGCAGTAACACATGTATGTACTGTGAATTGTACAAAAACAACCAAAGATGATTTTTTGTTGTTGTTTTATGTTTGAGCAGGTAAAATATATGTCACCGGTCTTGTAGTTTTTCTAGATATATCTCTTTATGTATGTAGCCAGGATTTTCAAGAGATCTTCCAGGATCAAACCTGATCACTATTAACCTTGCATGAATCCTCAGCCTTTCATTTTCTGTGGAAACAAAAACATAAACTCTTCCCCAAAGCAATACATTTTTTTTTACTTCAATTTTAAGACATTTCTAAAATATCTAAGCTGGTTTATTTCAGCAGTCCCTGTTACAATCCCATGTCTCCAAGCAGCTGCCTTTTGCCTTATCAGCATTCAAAATTCAGTGACAACACAGTACCATATAGGATTCAGAATACCTGTGTATTTTTCAACTTTACATGGCTTATTCTATTTTTTAATATTACTTTACACTTTCTTTGAATACTTTATATTTTTAAACTTTTTTCCTATGACTGTCTATACCCTTTTTCTTTTCTTTCTTAAGCCTATGCTCATTTTTAAGCACACTCTAACCTGTTTAGAGATTTTTTTCCTTGTAAACCTGCTTTACTGTATAGCTCTAGCCTTTTCTGTCTACACCAGCAAAACAAACTAGTAAATTACCATCGGATCCTCCAACAGCTTTGGCAGCTGGCTCCAATCCCTTCTTAGGTCAGTACGAGCCGAGCCTTAAACTCATGTGCTCAGATGGAGGTGTGTGATCAAGAAACACATACAACAACCTCAAATATATGAAGTGGATGTCCACCCTGTTACAGGTGTTCTTATGTAGTGTTTGGTTTCTACTTAGCATGAAAAAGGCTGTTTAAGTGTTCTGTATTTTTCAGAGTTTCATATAGAAGCCATATCTATACTCTATACATATCTATACATATCTACATAAATATATCTACATCTCTATATATGCATATTTATGTATATACACATATATGTAATGTATAATGGAAATGGGATTCAAACTCACGGCCTTCATAATATAATCTTATTGAATCCTAAAACCTGAGCTTCTGCAAGCTTAGGTGATAATGTAGGTTCTCAACTATGTACTATTTGAACATGAACATGGAGCTGAGTTTTATTTTTAAATAGAAATTTGTCTTCTTAGAGTTTGGGGGATGTTGATAATTTAATTCTTATATATTCTATTTTTTTCTGTTACTTGAGATAGCAACTAGTTAGTATGATGAATGTTATAATTTTTAAAGTAGGTATTAATATTGTGGTAAGTCTAAGTATCAAAGAACAATAACAATGAAGATACTGTCTTAGAGATGTGATTGTAGATGTTAACTTCATTCATTGCTTCTCAGTCAAGAAATCTTTAAATCTAGCAAGCTAAAGAGAAATGGAAAGAATCTGTTCTGTTTTTCTTATTTTTTCCCATGATGCTGAATAAGAGTCTTAACATCATTTATAGGTTATTCCTGAGGCAATAATAATATTTTACAGGAAAACATTGGCTTCCACAGATTACTAGGGTAAGAAAAATGTCAAATACATGCTTAGGGTGATACAAGTATAAACCCTGGAGTCCGCATCAAGTTAAGAGGAGACAAATTTTGATAGACCAGTGAGTCCACAGACCTCCTTATATTGTAAAGACCTGATGGCTATTTTTTGTTTGTTTATTTCATACAACACATAACAAGTGAGGCTTAGGCTATATCTACATTGTTTTTAGATATTCACTACCACAAAACTGAGAACTGTGGGTCAGACAGGAATCAGAATTGGTTTCTGATCCTCAGATTAGAAAAGGAAAAGTCACTCTGTTTTAAAAAAATAAATAAATAAATAAAATACAAAAATACAGATATGTGATAAAACAAGAAAATATATAATACATATATAACTATATATGTAATTTTATGTACATAGATAAGCAACCTCAATATGTTTCTTTCAGCAATGTAGGCAATATAGGAGCATTGTTATCTTTGTTTGGGGACTGGGAATAAGTGTATGATCAAGTACACAACGTAGGTTAATTTTATACAATCAGTTAACTCTTAAAGAGAAAAGCAAGTTCATTAATCTTAGTGGATAGTTTAATAGTTTTGGCATTTCTGGAAAATAGTTGTGTTAATATCTTTTACTGAGATAAAATAATTGCATATTTATATAAATCTGTGTCTGACTGGAGATGTCAGAGAAAATTTTAGATTTCAATGTGTTGGCTCTTTAAGAACGTCTACAGTAGGTGATATAAACAGATGGTATGTGTGATATCTTGAGTTCAGCAAAATGAATAACAAACAAAAACAGATGTCTAGCACGTGAGAATGAAGATTACATAGAACGTCATTCACACAGATATGCTGAACACTGTGAATATGAGTTACCTTCAAGCTAAACTACGTCATGTTGCCTAGCTTTGACATAATTTTGTCAACCTACTTTTACGTACTCAAATATTGAAGCAATCCATCAATCAATAAATAATTCCTACATGAGATAATCAGAATTACCCTATAAGGTTTTGTGTTTTGCATTTTGATTTTTTCTTTGTTTTTTTGCCAATTTTCAACCTAAATATTATCAAATTCCAAATTCAGAGAAAAAAGAACTTTCATTTAACTTTATAAAAATAAACTGTTCATAGTAATATTTTCTTCTAGATAAATTTACCAAGAAACCTGATATAGGGGTATTGCTTGGGCCCAAGAATTCAAAGACAACATAGTGAGTATTGATACTACAATATGAACATACACATAATTTGTATATACAATATATATTTATAGTGTAAAAGTTTGGGAGATACTGTAGCATAAGTTCATGTTCAATAATTTTTATCTGTTTCTGTAAGTACTTTTATGTGTATGCAAATATGTTTGCAGAGGCCAGAGGTTAATGATGGGTACTGTCCACATTACTTTTTTTGTTTGTTTGTTTTTCAAGACAGAGTTTCTCTGTGTAGCTTTGCGCCTTTTCCTGGAACTCACTTGGTAGCCTAGGCTGGCCTTGAACTCACAGAGATCCACCTGGCTCTGCCTCCCGAGTGCTGAGATTAAAGGCATGTGCCACCATCACCCAGCCCACCTTACTTTTTGAGACTGGATCTCTTATGTACTTAAAACTTGTCAAATCAGCCTGACTAGCTGAATAGCAAGCTCCAGGGGTCCTCCTTTCTCTTTCTTACCAGTGAAGAAATTGTGGGTTGGTTGTACCTGACATTTTACCTGGTTGCTGGAGAAACAAACTGAGATCCTCATGTTCATAAGCACTTAATCATTTTACCAACTGAGCCATTTTCTCTACCTCAAATATTCAAGTTTATTATTAACTTGTATAGGATCAAATCCTGTCTATGTTCTATATTACCTATATAATATTGTGAAATTATCCAGTGGCTTTATACACTGATGTTATTGTACATGGAATTAAAATAGCAATCTATAAAAATTATGATCATAGTCCATAACAATTGCTTTTCCCAAAATAAGATACGTGAAACTCTCAGATAGCTCAACATATATTAGGTACTAAATAAAGCATAGTCATTGTCTTAGTTAGTGTTCTATCCTGTGAAGAGACACAACGAGCATGGCAACTCTTGTAAAGGAAAGCATTGAATCAGGGCTTACAGTTTCAGATCCTTAGTTCATTGTCATCATGGCAGAAGGTGTGGCAGCGGGCAGGCAGTCATGATTCTGGAGGAGTAGCTGAGGGTTCTACATCTGGGTCCACAGGCAGTAGGAAGAGACAGACTCTGGTACTTGTTTGGGCTTTTGAAACCCCAAAGCTCATCACCAGTGAGACACTTCCTCCATCAAGGTCGCACTTCTTAGTCCTTTCAAATACTATCACTCCCTAAGCCATCACATATATGAGCTTATAGCAGCCATTCTTATCCAAACCACAAAAGACATTATAATTAAGAAGGAAAATATCTACACCTAGAGTAAGCTAGCCCAGTGCATATTTTATGTGTGCTTTGAGGCTCAGAATATTCACAAATATTGCATGCTAAAGTTAAGAAGCAGTTTATGCTGTATCTTTTCTATCTCCTCAATTAAGTACATAGATAATAAAATAATATTTTTTGAAATGGCTTCAATGTCATCCTTAATGGGGGAAAAAACACTTTTTACATCCTAATTATATCTGTTATTTATTCTAATTTTCTATTTAGTCAAAAAACATAGCTGAGTACTCTGTAAATACTTAAGAAATAAGTAATAAAATATGGTTAATATAAAGACCATAGAAGAACTGGGAGATTATAGTATGCCCCACTTTCAGAAATACTAGGCCAGAAAACAGATTTATTTTTAGACTTACAATTAAGTACTATGGACTTTGGGGAAACGTTACAGTTTTCTATTAGTTTTCCTAGATAGTAGCAAGTATTTTAGAGAATAATTCTTTGCCATTCTATTCCCTTTCTTTCCCAAGTTCAGCTACTCTGACATAATTAAATAACAGAAAGTTCAAAAGGAGCAGGTAGTGATGCCATGGAATCTACTTCTGCAACTTCTCTAACAGTATATTCTCTAGTTACTTATTCCAAATACTTATTTTATGCCCACGGAGAAGTATAACTTTAACCCTTCATCAGATAAGCCTCTTCCTGCAGCAGACAGAGATCATTACAGAAAACCATCACTGGTAAAATGCAGAAAACAATGGCCCATGTTATGTCTATGCTCAATTAATAAATTTACAGCATAACTCTACATATAAAGCCCAGGAAATATTATGGGGGACGGGATAGAAACGTGGTAAGAGACAGGACCAAGACATCTAGTCTTCTGGGAAATGATTATTTCTAAGAAAACAAATGAATAAAAAAAAAAGAAATAATATTTTTAAAGGGATAGGAATCAGAGGTTATAAGGAGGAAGTGGATCTAGGAGGAGTTGGAGGACGAGTGGGAGTGAATGAGACCAGAGATCAAAATAGGTTGTATAAAATTCTCAAAGATAATGAAGATACTGTATTATTTGAAAGAAAGTTCAAGTAGCCCTTTGACACTGCCTACATCATGAGCGTGTTGCAGGAACTGTGATGCTTTGTACTTTTATTCTTTTTTACAGCTCATATATAGGCTGTGTGGAACAGTGCCGTGCATACAGAAACACCAAGCACATGGAATCTGGATTCTGCCTTTCATGTTTGTAACTTTGGCTTTGTCACACACTACTTGAGGAGATTTAAGTAACACTGCTTCATTTTCTTATGTGCCATATTAGACTCTGAATAGATCAGCTCACTGCTTGTAAAGCTATCAAAGGCTCTCTTCTCACATCATTTCTGGCAATAGGTCTCTGCACCCACTCCTGCCTGCTGCCAGAAGAACCTTCTCTGATGATGACTGAACAAGACACTTCTCTATAGTATTGTGGAATACCATTAGGAATTTTGTGTTTTTTCAGGCCTATTGTGGTGGTATTGTGCTCCCCAAAATATTGTGCACCCTAATATATTTATCTGGGGTCAGAGAACAGACAGCCACTAGATACAGAGGCTAGAAAGTGGTGGCACTCATGTCTTTAATCCTAGCATTCCAGAGACAGAAATCCCTCTGGATCTCTGTGAGTTCAAGGCCACATTGGAAACAGCCAGGCATGGTGACACACGCCTTTAATCCCAAAAAGTAAGCCTTTAATCCCTGGGAGTGATGGCAGAAAGGCAAGATATATAAGGCATAAAGACCAGGAACTAGAGGCATTTGGCTGGTTAAGCTTTTACCTGGTTAAGCTTCAGGCTTTCGAGCAGCAGTTCAGCTGAGAGCCATTTGGGATGAGGACACAGAAGCATCCAGTCTGAGGAAACAAGACCAGCTGAGAAGCTGGCCAGGTGAGGTTAGCTGTGGCTTGTTCTGGTTCTCTGATCTTCCAGTTCACCCCAATACCTGGCTGAGGTTTGATTTTACTAATAAGAACTTTTAAGATTCATGCTACAGCCTATTATGTTTTGTTCTATTATAAGTATCTGGGTTATCCAGTCTCTGGCTCCTGGTGTTCCAGTCAGGGTAGGGCACAGGCTCTATCTCTTGGTGTGGGCCTCAAGTTAAACTAAACTTTGGTTGGCCACTCCCACATGTTCTATATCACCGTTGCCTCAGAACATCTTGCAGGCATGACAGATTGTAGGTAGAGGGTTTTGTGGCTAGGTTGGTGTCCAGCATTCTCTTACTGTAATCTGGAGAGTACCTTTGTATGCCAAGGAGATTAAAACATAGGGGTGAAGATTCTAAGCCTGCACCAGCTTGACTCTTTATGTTAAATGAATTGAGTGGACGTTGTCCTTGGCAATGGGGCCCACTCTCACTTTTCAGAGGGCAAACTTCTATCCCTCCCCTTGAAAATAGGGAAACATGTGGAAGAGGGACAGGAATGAATGTAGGAGTCAGAGGGGATGGAGGATACCAGCAGAACATAGCCTGCTGAATTAACTAAATAGAGCTCACATAGGTTCATAGAGACTAAAATGGCAGACATGGAGCCTACATGGGTTTGTGCCAGTTCCTCTGCATATATATAATAACTTTTAGCTTCTTTTGGTATTTTTATGAGTCTAGTAACAGTGGGAGCAGGTGTATCTCTGACTCTTTTGCGTGCTTCTAAGACTCTTTTCCTCCTGTTGGGTGGCTGTGGTAGTTTGAATGAAAATGGCTATATAGGCTCTCAGGGTTTGGCACTACTGGGAGGTGTGGCCTTGTTGGAGTAGATGTGATGTTGTTGGAGGAAGTGTGTCATTGGGAGGGGAAGCAGCTTGAGGTCTCAAATGCTCTTGGACATTGCATCTCAGTCTTTTTCTGTTGCATGCAGACCCAGATGAAGAACTCTCAACTTCTTCTCCAGTATCATATCTGACCAAACACTGCCATTCTTTCCACTATGACAATAATGAACTATGTCTCTGAAACTGTAACCCAACCCCAATGAAGTGTTTTCCTTTATAAAAGTTGCCATGGTCATAGTGTCTCTTCACAGCAATAGAAGTCCTAACTAAGACATAAATTGATAACAGGGACTGAGGTATTGCTGTAAAAGGCCTGCCCATGTTTTTGTTTGAAAGAATGTGGACTTTGAGACTTTGGATCAGAGAAACAGCTGAATACTTTAAGCAGAACTCAATGTACCATAACAGTAAGAACATTGAAGACAATTATGTTGGGGATGATTTCAACTGTGAAGGCCCAGTCAAGAGATTGATTACACAGAAGAATATTTGTATGTGTCCTAGAGACCATTCTTGTGATATTTTAGGTAAGAATGTGGCTGCTTTCTGCCCTTGTCCAAAAGTCTGCTTGAGGCTAAATTGAAGAATTTTGGATTAATTTCATTGGCAGAGGAAGTTTCAAAACTGCCTATTCTTTCCTTTGTTGTGTGATTACTAGTGGTTAATCTTATGCAGATCTATAAGGAAAACAAGTAGCTTGAGCAAGGAAAAATATAAAATATACAATTTGAAAAGAAAAGCATACTGAGAAGTAGAGTGGAGCTAAGTCCTGTGTTCAAGGAGATTGAAAAAAAATAAGAAAAGCCTGATATTAAATGGAGTAAAGGGAGTAGTGAATTCAGGGCAAGACACCACCCATCTTTGCTTCCAAATTATGAAAAGGAATTAAAGAATATCTTAGTGGCACAAACCTTTAATCCCAGTACTAGGGAGATAGAGGCAAGTGTATTTTTGAGTTCAAGGCCAACCTGGTCTAAATAGTGAGTTAAAGGACAGCCAAGCTTAGTGAGTGAAGGAAACTATCAAAAACAGAAAGATGGTGAAGATGTAATTGAAGGGGAGGGAATGTTCTAGAACCAACAAGCAGTAGAACTTGGCAGTGTCAGTCATGTGGCTCTGGCTTTAGGGTCAAAGATAGAAGAAAGGGCTTATGACTCTCCCTCCACAGCTAAGGAAAGCAGCTGAGGCCAGGTATGTATCTGTAGTGTCCCTACATGGAAGCCTAGAGATGCCATCGTGTGAAGCTGTGAAGTCTGGATTGCCTTGGAGAGCCAAAAACATTGGAGATGCCAGAGCCACAGGATAGACGCTGAGGAAGGCTGCTAATAGGGAGTGTAACCAGCCCAAGGGAAGTATGTGTTTTACAGTCAACAAATCTGAAAGGAGTCCAAGATGTGAAGAATGCTTTGACATTAGACATGGAGATGCAGAGCTTGGAGTTTTCCCAGATGGTTATTGGTTTTGCTTTGGTCCAGTATTTCCTCACTAAGCTCACTTTTGAAATTGTATATCCTGTGCCAGTGTATGTTGGAAGTATGTGATCTGCTTTTTCATTTTGACTTTACAGGGGATTACAGTTAAGAGAATGCATGAATCTCAGAAGAGACTTTCAATTTTGGACTTTTAAACAATATAAAGGATATTATAGATAATGGGGACTTTTGAAGTTTGAATAAATGCATTTTGCATTATGGTATAGCTATAAACCTATGATATCCAGGGAGTAAAATATAGTAGTTTGAATGAAAATTGCCCTATAGCATCATAGGGACTAGCACTACTGGTAAGTGTGGCCTTGTTGGAATAGATGTGGTATTGGAGGAAGTGTGTCCCTGGGCGATGGCTTTGAGGTCTCAGATACTCAAGCCTGGCCAGTGTGTCTCTGTCTCTTCCTGCTGCCTACAGATCCAGATGGAGAACTCTTCATCTCCTTTTCCAGCACTATGTCTGCCTTCAGGATGCCATGCTTTCTGCCATGATGATAATAGACTAAATCCTCAGAAACTGTAAGCCAGCCCCAGTTAAATGTTTTCCTGTATAAGAGTTGCCATGATCATTGTGTCTCTTCCCAGAAATAGAAATCCTAATTAAGAAAGTTGTTTTGATGAACCTCAATGTGAGGGCTTTTGCCTTTTTTTATTGTATTTGTGTGTGTGTGTGTGTGTGTGTGTGTGTGTGTGTGTGTGTGTGTGTGCGTGTGTGTGTGTGTGCTGTTGTCTCTTAGAGACCTGCTTTCTTTTCTGAAGGGGAAATAGAGGAGGAATGGATCTGATGGTGAGGGGAGTTGGGGAAAGCTAGGATGAGCAGAATGATGAAATCTGTGGTTGTGCTATACTGTATGAAAGAAGAATCTATTTTTAAAAAATTAAATGCTTTAATTCATGCAGGAGAATTTTCAAATTGTAACATCTCATAATGATTAGCATACATTCCCCAAATCCACATGAAAGAATAGAAGCAACCAAAGTTGATGAAAGATCATTTAATACATTATATCCCTCTATGTAATAAATGTAAATTTGATTAATAATTGAATATAATACACAGTTCCTGGAATATTAATTTAACTTAATCAAAATTATATGTACTATAATTATATAGAGAGATAAATGATAGAGATGTAGATATATTGAGGTAATTTAGTCACATTATACATGTACTTAGTTCATTTTAAAAACATTACAATTTATTCTAAAATTAGTAATATTATTATTTATAGCCTTGTAAGTTTGAATATGAAGTGTTCTCCCCAAATGTACATGTGTTGAAAGTGTGGTTCAAGTTGGTGGATCTAATATACAAATGTGATTGGGTCATGAGATCTTTGACCTAATGAGTGGATTTATAGGTTAATAACAATGGAATTTTGGGGACGTGGTGGGAAGTAGGGAGAAATACAGGCAGTCATTTGAACCTTAAACTAATATTTTTTCTTGGTCTCTCTGTTTATCTGCTTCCATGTTGTCAGGAAGTGGGTTGTTTTGCTATGCTATAATGTTCTGCCTTATTTCAGACCCAAAGCAATGGAGAAAGAAAACCATGGACTGATACTTTAACCACAGCCAAATCTTCCTCCGTTTAAAGTGTTCATATAATTTGTTAGAACAGGTAAAGTTATTAACTCAATTACCTACATGAACAGTAATACTTACATAATAATTTAATATGTTTATGTGCCCTATCTTATGATAGGTACCTGAATTACTTTAACATGTGAGAAGCTATAAATGGTCAGTTTAATTTTCACTTGCATAGCTTTACAAAAGAAAGTATTTTGCAACATCAAATTTGCATTATTTCTCAATGCCACCTAGTGCCTCACATGGTGTCTTAGTTGAGTGGTAAGCTTCTTATTTTTATTGTGGAGATCTGCACGTATTATTCAGTTCAATATGGTATCAGATATATTTACTATCAAAATCTGTAATATTTAGAAAATAATTTTTACTATTATCATTGTTACTACTATTAATTTCTGAAGTACATTATGTAATATTGATTCAATGGACATTCATAATCCTAAAATAAATAAATAATGAAAATATAAATATATTCCCTATACAAATATAGAGAAATAGAAATATATAAATAACATTATAATTTTAACAGTGTGTTACATGTATTGCCTGAAGAATTTCACATGTGGTGAATTAACAATTGTCCTATTATGTTTCATTTATAATATTCAAGTATGAGTTGCTTCTATTGCCACATCATGAATTATTCCTTTTTCAATAACAGTGTGGCAATGCTATTTATTCATCAGGTCTGAATTTAACAATTCAGAATTTTATATCTGCTTATCTTTAACTAGTACGCAGGGAGATATTTTAATTGCATGTCTTAAAATTTATGAGCTTTGTGTATCATTTCTTCTCTCTTGGATACCATATTTTCTTATCTACTCTTTTATGCTTTAGCACATGAAAAAGACTGTTGGTCAATTAAAAGATGACAAGAAGGCATTTTTGTTCTGTCTTTGCAAATGCAGACAGAAGAAGAAGGGATTCATTAAAGCAGAGAGACCACTTATTTTTCTAAATGCATCGCATGTGTCTATAACTACAAATGCTGCCAGAGATTTCACAGGCTGTGTTTCTCTTGAGAGTAGACTGGACAGTGCAAATAAACTAATTAGGAGTTATATGTTCAAACTTGTGTTCTTTTGTGAGCTGTAATTTTAGCCCTTACAAAGCTTAAGACTGAGCTTTTAAATGAAAAAGTGTAGTAG